>NC_083613.1:7426771-7590389 GCF_963584025.1 Labrus mixtus
AAAATGTGACGTTGAACAGTGTTAGAAATGGTTGATGACATATATGTAACACAATCCCAAACCAGAAGTTTATTTCTAAAGTTTATGAAGAAACATGTCGCCCCACCTGTTGTCTCTTCTTCTGTGTGTGAGAGGGCTGAGCACCGTGTGGAATTAAAGTAGGAAGGGTTTTATTTATGAAACCAGTAAATTAGTTAAAAACTGAAATAATATAAAATACACTTGTTTAATTTACTTTTTAATTGATATACAGAAAAAACACTGCAATGATCTGGTATAATGATGATATATATAAATAAAACATATCCTAATGTCATGTTTTTTTTCCTGATATTGTCCAGCTGTGCAGGACAGTCACTTGTTTACTGTTTTGGTGTGGATGACTTTAGTAATGAGTGGAACTGTGAGTATGAGTGATTCTTTGTTCACTTCTTGGTTTCTCCCTCAGAGGGGAGGTTTTGAACCTTTGAGGTTCTTTGATTATCCAGGCTGTTAACCTTAGAGAGGGGAGGGGACAGAGATCAACTGTTTGCCCTGGCTGATAATAAATTCAGTCCGGAAAGGAGGACTACATTTATTTTTGCTTGACTAAATTTACACAACTGTAACTTCTACGTCAACATCAACATATGCAAACGAATCAACACAACTGGGACAGAGACTGGGTTTTTTTCACAACAAAATTTATTAGAAGAATAGTGGTTTTGAAAAGAAGGTTCTAGCATCCAGTGAATACTACCTTACACAACATTACAGCTGAAATGTGTGGCAAAAATGGCAATTTTTCTTTTTTACCAAATTGAATATAACATAACCAGTAAAATATTTTACACATGCACAAAGACAGATCTAATCAGCGTCGCCTGACGTTCAATGCAAAATGAAGTTTTAAAAAACAAACAGTAGGAAATCAAATCATTATCTTTCATCTTTTTTTGTCCCGAAAATCACAGACATTATGAGACGATTTATTTTTCATTAGCCCGATCAGAAAATTAGATTTGTCATTCAAAACGGGGAGAGAGAAAGAGAAAAATAAAATAGTGCAGTCAATCAAACTAAAACCAATTATCGTGATCGTTAAGTGCTCATTTAAACGGACATCGATAATATAAGCCTAGAAGAATAAAAGTCCAACTCACAAGGTACAAAATAAGAACAAAAAACAAAAAAAATTATTGTACATAAATAAAACTACAATGTGAGAAAAATATTTTTTTAAATTATACAATTTTTTGTCAAACTGTAAACAGTAGATATTGAAAAAATGAGGTCCATTGGGGTATTTGGAGAACCTGTGTGTAGTGTGTAGGTACATATGTGTGTGTCTGCAAGAGGTACAGTCCATGTGGGACCAAAATTGTGAAAGGGGGCTTGGGTGTCCTGAGCATCGGCACAGAGCCCCCTTAGGGCCCACTGGACTAGAGGAATGAGGTATATCGTCAAACCCAAAAACAAAACTCCGCGGAAAAAAGCCCAGCAGGCCCTGCAGTGGGGCGTCTAGCCACCCGTTAAGAACCTAGGTGAGATTACGAAACTTTACAAACCTCAGCAGGACAAATATCAAGACCAAAGAAAGGAGGAGGTTAGAGTCCAAACCCCTGGACAACACTTCCTGCATCTACTCAAATATCACAAGCCGTTTCCAACCCAATTACAGCTATCTCTATCGCGAGAAAATCAAATTCTACTCAAAGCAACATCAGGAATGTAGAAAGTAATCTTAAGAGCTCTTACAACATGAAATACAACTTATCCTCTAAGAGTCTTTACATAGTTCTCACCAAACACCACTGATTTGATTGTTGTAAGAGGTACAAAATTTAGGCTAAATTCAAAATACACTCCTGTCATCCAGACCAGGCCATCAAGTAACTGCTTTTGCATGACTAGTTCTTTATGAAGTCAGCAGGAGACTTCCAAAACCCATGGCATTGACCAAGCTGTGTGCAGCAATACAAAGACATAGCAACATACAGCAGAGGTTTCATCCAACCCGGCAGAGAAGAGAAACTGTCTAAAAAGGTCAAAGAGCAAATGAGAACAATTTCACCAAAAAACACGGATCTTTCTGCATCAGTTTGTTTGCCTTTGTCCCTCACAGCTCTACAGATCTGGAGGTTTGATCATCAACATCAGACAGAGTGAGGTCATTTTCTTTTTTTTTTCACTTGTGGTGAGTGAGGCTTACTAAGTTTTCCCTGAAGCTCAAGAAGAACTGAAGGCAGAACTGTCACATTCGTCTTTTGTGTGTACCCCCGAAAAGAATAAACTTAAGCTGAAGAGAACTCAAGTTAGCACTTAAACTAGACAGATACCTGAACATGCGTACTGAAACTGCAGCATTCTTTCTTTGTTTTTATAAACCTACATACGAATTGTGGAGGCTTAACGACTGTCTAAAAGCCAGTCCACTTTTGTGCACTTGTATGAAATGTTTTTAAGAGGTTAGCTTGGTGTAAGTCATTGTTACGTTGGTGCTATGTAGCCACACAATACCAGATGGCTGCGTCGTCAGCTTGGCTCAGAGGTGGAGCCACTGCACCAGACGCAAGTCATAGAGAGGACAGAGTGCAAAAAAAGACACAGCAGTCCTTAACTGAGAAGAAGATTGACATTCATAAGATATAAAAAAAAACTCCATAGATGAAAATAACAGATACAAGAACGCTAAAGGGTAGAAAAAGAGAAGTAATCCAATGAGTAGAACACAGAAAAACTCAACTTTGGGAGTTAAAGAAAACTGCTTCTTAAATTTTAGGATTTTGGCGGTAATTTTCAGTCTTCATAGGAACAGGCCTGTGAGAATAAACGATAGTTGATCACTGCTAGGCCTCAGTGAAGATCAAGTACCTGAATAAGAATGAGAGCAGTGTAGCTGAAGGTCCCTGAGGGTTTCTGGGTAATATAATTCGGCTCTGTAAGGTGCCCAGAGATTGGCATCTTTTCCTACAGGCAGCCAGTGTACGATCAAAGATAGTTCTTCAACTGTGATCAGTGTTCCATTGGGTTACCGTAAGAGGACAGAAATGGTCCTACCAACAGCTCTGAGGTTAAAAACTGCTTGAGGAAAAGATCAAAGGAAAATCAAAAAGAGCTTTACACATTGTTTCTTACACGTCCACACAGATTCACACTCATACACACTTTTTGATAATTTACACAAGGAAAAAAGGAAAATGATTGCAAAAGAGCTTTAGCCAAAAACCACTACGAAAGCTGTTGCAGTGACAAACACCTTAGGTGCTTCTTTTGGGGAAAGGGATTTTTTTCTTAGGGGCAATATTTAATATTTAAAAACATCAGAATTTGTCCTGTGGACAAAATCCCCCCAAAAATTATAAACTTGGATTAACCAGCCTCTTCAAACAAAAGGACTGATAAATGGGTATGTACATCAGCATGCAAAAATATCGAGGGTCAACGTTCACGAAACCGTCTGTCGCGCTCAGAAAAGCTTGAGGAAGATGCGTTTTCTTACGACTTCACTGTCTGTTGTGTTCCTCAGCCCCCCAATCCATGTCCTTCATTTAAAACAGTCTTTACTCTTCGAGACATAAAAACACAAACAGTTCCTTTGCAGTGCCTTCAATATACAGATCCATCTTGCCTGTGAAAAAGACAGGTAAGGGTTGATGGGTAAAGCAGTTCTATATACACAACTGTCTTGAAGACATCCCTACCCCCCACAAACATTTCCGACCCCCCAAAGTGTGACTCTCACTTTAGAGTCATCTTCATAAATATACTGTCCTTACAGTGTTCGCTTCAGAAAAAAACCCCTCCCCACCCACCCCTTCCTCTTCTCACAGAATCCGACTTGAAAAGACTACAACTACATTAAATCCTAGTTCCGTTACTCCTTCTGTTATCAAAAAACTCAAGTCCGTGCCCCCTTTGCCCTATGCTACATCATGAGGAAAAAAACAAGCAAGAACGGAGTAAGAATATGGAACACCAAAAGCAACAGAGTGAGAGTGATTTTACCTTACATACTGCACTTGACTTCTGTACTGTTTCCCTGAATCATTAATGGAAAAGGCTCATCCTCTTCCTTTTCAAGATAAAAGTATATGACATTAGAGATTTGTATATACATATGCATTTGTGTTTGTGTCTGTGTTGGCCTTGTATAGGTATATCTATGTGCACATATAGAGTATTTCTTATTCTTAAATATGTATAGTTAAATTAGAGGTTAGTTGTTTGCGGTTTTTTTACATTCAGTTTTTAACAATGATAAAGAGTAGATAAGTAGTTAAAGAGGTATGAAAAAGGAACACCGCAGGAAATGTGTGGCTTCCAGTGTTCCACGTGTTGTCCTTCATCCTTTCAGCAAACCCACTTTTAAAAATGAACAGCCCATCTTTTTGCACTGGTTCTGACAGTTTATTCTATGGCGCTCTGTTCGATGAATCAGCATATCGTGTCAACTCAACGTATGATACCACCTTCTTTGAGTCTTTGACTAAAGAACACCAAGTGGGCTGCGAAAGGTTCTAGGCCAAGAGTGATCAGTCAAAAGACAGAACACATATGAGGATGTGAAACCAAACGTGTGTAAAGAGTTATGGAACCTCCACTGGGCACTACACTCTAAATGGCAAAAAATGCAGAAGGAAAAACAAATACAAAGGACGATAGATGAAAGTGCCCAGGAGATGAGTCTTCATGGACAGGATCTGACTATAATGTGGAGGTTATCAAGGTTACATGGATATCTTTTCTGAGGTATTCTGTGTTGTAAGGTTTTTTTTTCATCTTCTTTATATTTTTGCCACCAAGAAACACCAAGATGGAAAACATTATGAAAGACTGACGGAAAGAACAAACACTCAGCGTTACTTTCCTAAAAGCAGATTAAGGTCAAAGCACTCTGTTTCCCTTAATTTGCACTTCCAGGAAGGCAACAGTCCAAGTCTTATTATTTAGATCTGTAGAGGATCCACAAGGTGGAAAGTAAAGTAAGCTCTGCATGAGCCTCCTCCAAAAAGAGTTATTAGTATTTACAATCCTTGCTGTTTATAAAGCACTGAAAAAGCATTTGGCTGAAAACAATGTACAGTTCAGTTAAAAATAACAAAAAGGCTTTTCTAAGATCCTTTTAAGTGATGATGTTCTGGCTTTCAAGTGTCAACTTCAGCCAGATGAATCCAAGGTGTTCCTCAAAAAAGTTTGAGTAGTTTCTCTTTTAGAAGAGGGAATAATCTGCATGACACTTCATCTTCTATACTCACAAGCCTGCTTTCTGAGGCCTGAACTCCCATATCCGCTCACCAAGTATAGGTCAGTCTGACCTGACTATCAATCATTGCTCATTAGCCAGTGTTGCTCCTCGACTATAACAACTCCAGCTCTTGTGGTTAACTGCATGTAGTGTAGACTTCACAACTGATAGGTAACAGAGAAAGGTACTTGGTCTTCAAAAACACCTAAGTTCAAAAGCTCAAATGTCAAAACCTGAAAGACTGCAAAAAGAAGCTACAAGAGGATCACAGCAATGAGATAGAAATTATGACAAAACACAAATCCAGTCATTAGCCTTTTTTTTTTCTTGATATTTTCCACTTTTCTACACAGAAAATAAAAGTCAAGCCCGAGCCAGTTACCTCGAAACATCAAAACAAGAGATCGGAGACATCATACAACATTAACGGCCAAACCTTTGAAATATTGAATCTCTTGTGGAGCGGGTTCATGAAATTTTCATATATGTTTATGTTTTTTTCTAGAAACAGTTCTCAGTATTGCAGAGGATAATGACCACCCTGAAAAACCTGAAGCCCTGTATTAAGAAATTTAAATCTATAAGTTCCTCATCAGGGGAGAGCATGGCAAATCCTCTGTGAAAAGATAAAAGAAAAAAAGGGGAAAGTTGGAGGGAAGACCGTGTTCAGGTGCCTTTGGGTCAAGTATACAATCCCAAGAGATGGCAGGGAGGTCTAATGAGAGGTGAAAGACCTGGGGCTGCCGCAGAACACCCCATCTCTCCTGAGATAAACAAGGGCCTGTCAGCCCCACAGCGCTCACGCCCCAGTACCCATGGACGCTGTGAGGATGACAAATAGTTAGGGGGCGAAGGTGAAGGAAAGGGGTTTACGACTTTTCATCAAAGAAAGTGACAATAAAATCCAACAGTGTTTACAGATGTGTGGAAGATGATTTGTGGCCCCACCTGGCCACTTCAAGCAGTGCATCAGCAATCACGATGCATCTCCAGAAACTTCACACTTTTGAGTGACAGAACAATCAAGATCTGACACATTTCTGAGAGCGAAGCACAAAACGGGAAACCAAAATGGTCGGCAGACAATCAATGTGTTCTCTCCACTTCATTAAACTTCCATTAGAACCATTCAGAACTTATAAGGCCCAATGATGCTTTAGTTTTCCCACCAACTTTTTGAAACTGTCAAGTCCTTGTGGCAGAATGAGGTAGCAGAAGCAGCAGAGAGAATCTCAGAAACAAGCAAAGAAAAGGATAAACACTTCTTCCCAGATGCCCTTGCATGTATACAAAAGGGAGCAAAACAAAGAGTGAAACATCAGCTAGAAGTAAAAAGAAGGGAAATAATATGAGAAGAGAATAAGAGACATTTTGTGGTAGATATTTGTTTGCCAGTGTTGGACAAAGACATTTGAAAATTGCCTGCTTTTGAACATAATTCTTTTGAAAATGCTCACAACAAAGCCTGAGGAACTGACACTCAAAGCGGCATCTGGAGTCTACGAGTGGTTTTTTTTTTGCAATGAGATGCAATCAGCTAAATTTTCTGGTTTTGAACCAAAATCTATATTATTGTGTGCATAAGCAGGAGAACAAGCAGTGTTAGCTGAGCTAGATCTGGCTTCAGAGCATCAGAGACCAGCTGGTCCATGGAGGTGGCTTTAAAGGGCCAGACAAAACACCACATGGGAACAATGCTGCAAGATTGTCATGGCAACACACAAGGGCACCTGATGAAATGCACTCGATCGCAGGGCCTTTTGACAAGATTTACTTTACAGAGCTCATGCTTTTATTTTCTGAAAATGTATTTTCAACCTTCAACATCAGGTCTGAAATTATGTCGCTAATAATCCCTTTTTCTTTCTCTAAGTGGAGTTTCAGATCAACCACAGTACGTTTAAATCATAAAAGCTATGTGCCGAGGTAGTGTTCGTTTGCAAGGTGAATTTCAGCATCATTCCATTAAAAGCCTGTTGTTTAACTGTGCAGTGGGGATGGGGATGCTGACCTTCAGCAGTCTTTATTCTTCTGTGCTTCACTTAGATTTAATCCTCGCTCTCCCATCCACCTCCTCAGATGGCAATGTCTGACTGACAATCTGTCTTTCTATCATCTGCAAAATGTTTTCTGACGAGGCGGAGGGTGTGACGTACGCCAACAACATGGTCTCATCAGAGGCAAGAGCAAACAATGTGAGAAAATGTCTGCCTGTGATTCTTTTTTCCCAGTGAAACATAATCACGGGGGGCTGGGAATTTAAGCCGACAAATTTGACCTGAATCTCACATGACATTTTGTATGTTGTTCTTGAAGTAGCCGCTCTGTGATTACACTCGGGCGGTTATATGCGATTAAGAAACCAACCCTATTAGATTTGAGAACATGATTAGAGTCTTCAAAGGCACTCTTGATTCCACTGATTGAAGAATAACAAATATATAATCAATTATTCTTGGTGGCAAGTCAGATTGAATGTGAGTAAACAGGTTAAGCATGGTTCTTGTTGTAGATTTAAGAGCCCTAATCATAGCTTGAAAATCAAAAGCTATGAAAAATGTCTCAACAGGGCTGTAATTACGTGTGGTGATTTCCCAATACAAGCATGCCATGTTTACGTTGTCTAGATAAGCTAATCTTTCACTTACAGCAAGTTGAGACTGACCAGTGCTCTGGATGGAGTGTCAGCTATGTACAGAGCAAGGATTAAGTTAAAGCCCCAGCCAAATTTCTCTTCAGGGTAATTATAACCGAAGGCAGTTTCAGTGCCTGTTGTGTCAGCAGATCAGCATTGTTCCAGAGGTGTGTCTGGCCTTTAAGACCAGTATTCAACTTTGCTTTCCAAGCCAGACTGCTACTAAGCCACTGAGCTTGACATGTCTTCTCAGATACCTTGACATTTACAACTCCGGGCATCACACTCCATAACAGAGGAGATGTACATTTTAACAGATCTGTTAGCGTCTCTTTGACAAATGTCTGAAAGATATTTAAAAAATAATAATAAGACAGCATGGCAAGACTTACAACACACAAGTACAATTGTAACATGTTAAAAGAGAAATCCATCCAAAACACACCAGGTTGTTTCTCAGACATGGATTTAGCATCCTGACTATAGAAACAGCAAATCTGTGTTCCTTCATCATTTCTTTCTTTAGCTAGTAGTTTTGTTTTGTTTTTAAAATCCAATTTATGATAGACCAGGCAACTAGAGAGGAAGATGAAAAAAAAACAACCGCTGGAATGCTAAGAACATCACAGAACAACTGAGGGGAGGATTTGTCCTTTAACAAAACAATTGTTAGGCCGATATAAAAAAAGAGGAAGAAAAACAGTCTTTGTTGAAAGCAAGAAACAAGACAAAGTGATTTTCACAGAGGCATTGCCTGCAGAGTCCCGGTGTGCCAGATCAAAATCAGCCAGCGGGGCTGATGTTCTGCAGGCTGTGGACAAAACACACCCACCTGCTTCTAAAAGAGAAGCTACAGACTCCCAGCTTCATAATTATACATATAACCCGCCCACACAAAGTGTGGCTACCTGATGAGGAGAGAGCGAGAGAGAGAGAGTTTGTTGCTGTAGGTGCGTCATGTCTCTATTTATGTGTACGTGTGCGTTCTGCTCTTCCACGGCTGTATGTGCTAGAGATAATACAGCTTTGTATTCATATGAACTTGGCTTCTGGCTTTTTAAGAATTTATCTTTTCCTTTATAAGAAAACAAAGAAAGGGAAAGAAGGTGTCATCAGAATAACAACAGTACGAACAACGACAACAACAAGAAACGACAATTATTCAAAAACTGCTTCCGTCGGTTACATTTAAAAACTGCAAACGAGCTGTACTAAAAATCCTGATTCTTCCTTGTGTGTTTGTGTGTGTAGGTGTGTGTGTGTGTGTCTGTGTTTCTAGTGTACAATCAGCTGCTTTGAAGTGGTCAGACCTGAGGTAAAAATGACAACCAGATACGCAGCGTGAGACACAGAAAGAAACAGAAGAAGCCTCTGCGCAGAGAGGAGCATGGCAATCATATACATTGTTGGGTCTTTCTTGCCTGGTAGCCCATAGCATCACACCATCATGAAAGTAAATGGCACATCATGTGGCGCCTACTCAGTGAGGTTACAGTAGTTGCTGTTAGACATTTTTTTTCATAATTTTTACAACGTTTTTTGACAGTCTGTCACTCAGAAGAAATAAAAAATAAATAAGATACCAACCTAAAAAGCAAACGAGAAATAGATTGGTTTACCTGAAGATGCAAAAAACAGTAAAATAAATACATATATATCATAAGTATATAAATTTTTCAATTTCATCATATAAAGGTACATTTTTCTGTGTGTGGGGTGTTTTTTGGAATGCAGTGTAAAAGATTTTGGATAGGATATTTTTCTTTTACAAGACAGCAGATAAAGAAAGGTTAACTTGTCCACCTGTCCCCCAATCTCCCCTCTAGGTCTCTGATTCCTCTAAGTTTGAGAAATAAACAAGGCAGGAAAAAAACAACAAAAAAAAATCCCCCCGTCAGGTTTCAACCTGGAGTTTTGTTGCACCTTAAAACACACAATTGCACAGTGAACAAAAAAGACCTTGTTCTCAGACCAGGGTGTGACTGACCTGACTGATCGCCTCCAGGGTGAAACCAGACGAGTGAATCCAAAAATGTTTTGACTTTTAGAGAAAGAAATGAGAGGTTGGTAGCCCTCCCACACCAACCTCTTTCAGTGCTAAGTACAGGAATAGCTGTATACTCCCTGCAGGTCTTTCTTTTTCTCAATCTGTTGCTCATATATACTTCTATAAGGTTTTGTTGTTGCGCAAAAATACCTGAAAAGAGGTAGGGTTGCAAATATTGGTCAGTCAGACACTTGAAGCGTCTCCCTCCGCCCTTCACAAAAGGGAGGTTTAACAAAGAAAAATATGAACAGATAATAAAAGATACAGCGGAGCACACTATATTTCCCAGAGTATCAGTTATCCCTTCGCCAGGCTCCCAGGTAAGGTCTACATAAAAGTACGAGGCACGGAAAGGAGTCATTATTCTGAGATTGAGGTATAGCACTTGGTCCCGGCTGACCAAGTTGACATATAGTTTATATTCTGTATATATAAGTACATCTAGTACAGGTAGTTAAGTCTGTGCCATTTTCCGACTGACAAATATTGCTGCCCATCCCGTTGGCTCGATCCTGAGACATTTACAGTACTGAAGGCTACTGTCGCACGCCCGCGTCAGAAAACGGCTATTTTCAATGCAAGCAGCGTAAAGTCAAAACTGAAAGCTAAAGAATAAGAACAACAGTCTGTCATAAAGAAACTGACAATGCCCTCTTTTGGAGGATCACTGTAATGGTTATGTAAGTTTGAGATATTCATGTCAGTTCACTACATTCATGATGTGAGTATCTGTTAATATATATGTATATAAATAGATAGATAGAGAATAGATATACTGTTCTCTAAAGTATATAATATAGTATGAGGTTTCTTTAAAACAGCAGTGAGACTCAGTTGCAAGAAGGAGGACTTTTTTGGACAGGGGGAACCGTTAACCACATGACTATAAACAATCAAAAAACCCAAGAAATATCAAATGAAATGAAATAAATATACCTTAAATGGCATGCACCTCAGTAGATAAGATCAAGCTGAAAATGGGAATCTTTTATAATGTTACATTAGTGGTTTTTAAAAGCAATGGCAAGTTTAAACAATTGACAAATGTACAATAAGAGTCAAGAATTTCTTGAAGGGTAAGAAATTACGTCTAGATTAGTATAAATTTAGACAGAGAATTTGGCCCCAAAGAATCACCCCTCTTAGGGGAATTCAATCTTAAGTGCTGTTGGAGTTCATACAAACCTTTGCATTAAGTGCCTATTATTCTATTTCTACACCAAATCTAAATTGTTCGAATCACAAATTCATGCTTTACATTGAACAGGCAGAGGGCCAGGACTTTGTTGAGTTCTTTTTTAGGGGGGGGGCACACAGTTACATTTTTCAAACTTTATTCATTGCTGGCTAACTAAGTAGCTATCATGCCATTTATCAAAAGCATGGTTACAAGAAGTGCTTTGCCATTAATACTATGATCCTGTTTTAACTATCAGATCAGTGCATTGTCCTTCGCTGGGTCCAACTTGAGGTGCACCACATCCTTTTAGACACTTCAAATGCTCAGCATTGTCAAAGTGTTGGACGCATTTCATGCATGATGAGCCTCAGAGATACTGATGATCCAGAGGTCTTTCCTAAAGCTTCTTTTTTTAATTGGACATGCTTATCTGCTTAAGAAGCTACAAAGCTTAAGGGGATAATCAATAACCAAATATGGAAAAATTAAGATTGTATGCCACAGGTAGTACATTGTTCTAATTATAATTAGATCATGATTCATCCATAACTTTGTATTAGTTTGAAAATCTCAGGCTCAGGAGGAATTGTGTTAAATCCTCTCAACATAGAATAGCCTATTCAATGGCCTGACCCCCAAAATCAGCCAAAAAAGTGGTGCATGCCATTTTAAGAGAATAATCAAAGAAAAAAAATCAAATAAATACATTTACAATACAATTCAAAAGGAGTGGATATTCATAATTTCATTTGAACAGAAGTACAGTTCTCATCTTAGAAATCTCAAAGACTGGGTGAGCACCAGGCAGTATCAGGAGCGAGAAGCAACATTAACCACAGAGCAATAAAAGAAACAAAGACATGACAACCAATTTTTCCTGATGGAAAATACCAAAAGAGCAATTTCTTTTCTTTCCACATGTGTCCTCCCAGGGATTCTAGGTAAAACATGATGTTTGTTTTTCTATCCCTGGTACTTTGGCGATGGTAGGGGAAACAATGAGACAACGCTAAACTAAACTCTAGTTGTTCCAGCTGTCAATCTTTTTTCTATTCTGGTAATCAAGGGGGAGGGGGATATGGGACTGAGATGCAGCTTTCCGAAAGTCTTCACACTAAAGCTTTTTTTCTTCCATCTCTCTGCCCTGCTCCATTACCCCCCCAGAGAAAAGCTACACTACATGCATAACCTCAAACAGCCTTCTTTCTCTCGTTTTTTTCTCACATTTTTGAAAGTGCTATTTTAGAAGTTTAGCGCCACAAGCTCTAGCTCCTAACCCAACATCAGCATTTTCTGTTCTCTTTCATGATTCATCAACAGGTCTGTCTGCGATGGTGCTGCTATATTTGCTCACATGACTGCTCTTGCAGACATAGCATTAGGGAGGGTCATGTCTTGTCGTCCTGTCTGTCTATAGGTCCAACAGAAAATTACCATATTTGAAACCCACATCATCTGTCTCAGTTACCCTGAGTTTAAAATGGGGAGAAAGAAGTCATCCAGAATCACAGATTGGCTTTAACGTCATCAGTCACAATAATTTATAATATATTAAATCTGCCTTTCCCTCACCTTAATCAACTACCCCTTCCCACTGCATATTGCCCACCCACCATCCCAAAATGAACACCCGTTTATAAATGCACATTGTTGTAATAAACTGCCTTTAAAACTGTGGAGTTTGAGGGAAAAGACTTTCTTTAAAAATTCATTAGTGAAGCCGCTTCTGCTTAGTTTGATTAGAAAAGAAGAAAAAAAAAACATCAGAAATATGTTGCTGTAAGCTAAGACTAGCTAAAACGTTTTAGCTAAGGCTAGCTAAAGCTTTGTATAGTAGCTTGATGATCAACTGGATAGCAGCTGAGTTTCACAATCTGATCCTAGAAAGCCTCCATCCAATAAGATCTCCATGAGGGGATGAGTTCACTTCAGTCGCCATTTGTTGTGGAACCGAAGGCGGCTCCAGCATTCCAGGATCAGCAGTGAGCGACTGATGTAGGTCCATGAGGTAGCATTTCGCTATACAGCTGATCCACAATCAGATTTCCCCTTAACTTCTCCCTTGGAAAAAAGAGGGTTTTGGAGCTCTGCGGGACGTGATTATGGATCAACGTATGCAGGCGATGTGCATCCTCTGACCCATTGCGAGGATGCGACTGGGCTTCAGAGACAGACCATAATAAGTGCATGATGCAAGGGCAACAATGCCGAGGTAACCTGGTCTGTAAGCGCCAGACCCAGAGTGTAGTGCAAAAGAAAGCAAAATAAATCAAATTAAAAGATTGAGGAGAAGTTGTTGATTATAGAAGTCAGTAGTGTCCACGAAACTCACAAACATGCATCCCTGAATGACTTTTGTGTGTCTTTTCTCATTCAAAAAGGACAGGTTAATGTTGTTTCGTCCGCACAGAGATAAGCAGAACATTTTAAGGAGGGAAAAAAGGTTTGCAGTTAATGCGTCATGGCTACCTGGCAATAAGAGTATGGGTTTTGATTCACAACCCTGGTAAGAAATATCAATAGTATGATTAAGCCTTACAATTGGAGTCAAATGTAATAGACAATTCACTTACCAATTTTCAGCTAGTACTCCATAGGAGAAGGGAGAAGTAAAGGGACAAATTTGTCATTTTTTTCAAGGAATTAATCTTAAACCTCCCCTCATTTTCCCCGAATTGGAATGGTCCAAAGCACATACTGCATTTATAAGCAGCAATGGTTCAGTGTATCGAGTTCACAAAAGATGGGGATTGTATTTGGGCAGGGGATTATCAGCATGCTAATGGAAATTTAATCAATTGTCATTTACTTATGTCTGTAGCTGTTTTTGTTAAGCCCCTGGACACAAAGGCTAAACAAATGCTTATACATTGTTGCTAGAGCAACGCTTGTTAAAAATCATCCTTTTTTGTTATCTCCAGTTTGTTTTAAGATTCCTCCTTATATTATCCCTGCATTTGTGCTCACCCAGATACTGCAAAGGAAATTGGCACAAATAAAGCCACATCCGTTTTTCAAATTACTTTAGTCATTAGACTGAGGTTTTTCATGTGTAAGTCGTTTAGTCGATTGGGTTGAAATTGTCATCAATTTCTTCTTTTACATTGTCCTTGAGCTCAGCAGCTGCCAGTGGCTGGCTGTCGTCTTGTGGGGTTGCGGTGAGTGTGTTCTCTGACTCAGCAGGATAATCCTGGGCTCCTGCTTCCATTTTCATCATCAGCTTGAGCTTCTTCTTTGGGGGGTTCTTCAGGGTTCCCATGCGCTCCTTGACCTTATATTCCAGGGTGCTGTGTGGGATCCCATACATGTTCTGAGCCTTGGACACACTCATCTTTCCACCCATCACAACTGCTATGGCCTCCTCCAGGATCTCGCTGTTGTACTGGCGATAGCGGCCCCTTTTCTTCCTTGGTTGCTTGGAGTTTGGGTCGCCTTCAACATCAGAGGTGGAATATGCTGGCCCAGAACCAGAGTGGTCCAAATCAGTGCTCCAGTAGTCAGCCCCATCCAACAGGCTTCCAAGGCTACCTCCCCGGCGGTTTTGCTTGGGCAGGATGGCTCTCAGCTTCCGGCTCAGGGTGTTCTCCCCATGGCAACCACCCCCAACCCCAATGGCACCATAGCCATACAACTCGGAGGCATGGGAGTCCCAGGAGAGATCCATGCCTCGAACTTGGGGGATCTTTAGGTCAACAGGAGGTGAGTGACCCTGGTCTCTCTTCCCGTCATTGTGGTGGTGATGGGCCTTGGAGACCTGATTGTGAAGATGATGATGGAGGGAACTCTTGTAAGAGAAGGCTCCGTGGTGGTGATTCTCCAGGAATGTCGGCAGGTCTTTGAGGTCACTGAGTGCCCCGCTTAGAGCTCCACTGGCCTGCTTCAGTTTCAACAGACTTTCAAGGTGGGCCTTGCTTCCCCAGAAAGAGGAAGAACCCTTCTGGCCAAGCAAGGACTGGGACTGCACATGATTGAGCAAGCCAGCAGACTCTAGATTAGCCAATGAAAGAGCAGCAGGCTGGCTCAGTAGGCAGTGCTTCTGGCTAAGGAGCTCTTCCTTGATACGCAGGGAGCGGGCCAATGGGGGCTTGAAGGAGTTAGAGTTGGTGTAGTTCGCCCTCCGTCCATCCTGAAAGCTTCTCTGCAGCACACCATCCTCCTCATCCACCTCTGGTAGTGTATGTTCCACTTTGAGAGAACGTCTGGATGGAAAAAAAGGGCAAAATTAGGACCAGTGTCACAGATCTCAAATTGATTCTTTGGAATAGGGTGTGATGCAAACTACAGTTTGTTACTTATGATAATAGTCCCAAATGTGTTGCTGAAAATGTAACTTGTTTCATAGGGTCCATCTGACATATTATGGAAAAAGCAACAAAATTATTATTACCTAAAATGGGTTGCATTACATGAATTAATGCATTTGAAAGTGAATTAGTAGAATATATAGAAACTAGGGTAATTTTTGAAAAGACCTGTTGCTAGTTCATTCTTTTTAAATACAGTTAAAAAAATGATCTGGTGTTTAAACAGGGGTGGTAGTAATGTCATTGCTAAACAAATAAAAACAATCTGCAAAAAATACCCTTAGGTAAATGTAATACTAGAGTATTGTGTGACTTGATTAAAACAATGTTTTCTCATGAATTCACAAAAAAAAATATAGATGCTCTTATAGATCTGCTAAGTAAACCCTGAAAAACTTGGAAATGTCATCTGTATCCAAAATTCCTTTCATGCTATTGAAACTGTTGCAGACTTGGACATGGACAAACTTGTCTTCAACCTTATCCATTGTTAAGTATTTGACATTGTGACGATGCAAGGTATAGTAGGCATACAGATTATACAAATTAAAGCAAAGTAATGTAGGAGGTGTAGCAGCTGTGTCTGTTAAATAATAGAGTAATACGTTGGAGGAGAAGCCTTAAAGGACAAACATATTTCATTGGAGTGTTACCACACAAAACGTTTGGTTGAAAGATTTAAGATTTAGGAATAAAACAAAACCATCCACTGCATATGTATGCAATATGTGAAATTTGAGGCATTTCAGAATACACTCTAAACAACTATTTAGTGAACATTTATCTCCAAAATTCCATATTATAAAATGCATACATGAAAAAAATATTCTTGATTAAATTAATAGTGTAAATAATTAATTAAAAAAAGATTTAAGAAAATGGTAAATACAAGAAAAAAATATATCTAACAGGACATTTTTTATGTGTTGTGACTTACAGTTTGTATGTTGTTTCAGATGCCTAACTGTTTATGTTTGAAAAGAATGATTATTTGTTTAATATTGGCATTTTTATTTCGGGATACTAGATCATTCAACCTTTCATAAGGCCCTTGAATATGCATCCAGCCATCCATTATCTATACTGCTTATTCTCAGGTTCACAGGGAGCTTGACTCGATCTCAGCTGATCCCATTGGGCGAGAGGCAGGGTACACCCTGGACTGATCCCCAGTCAAACACAGGGCTGACATACAGAAAAACACATCGACTCAGATTCACATTCACATTCACACCTACACCTACAGACAATTAAGAATCACCACTTAGCCTAACGAGCATGTCTTTGGACTGTGAGAGGAAGCCGGAGTGCCCGGAGGGATGGGTAAACATGCAAAAAGGCCCTGTCTGACGGGGATTTGAACCAGGTACCTTCGTGCTGTGTGACAGTGGTTACCACCCCATCCCTGTGCAGCCTGCCTTTGAATATAAAGATAACGGAAAAACAAAAAAACATTGCTTCTGTATTTAAATGTTCACATCTAAGAACATCAAAGTACAAAGAACCTCTCAGGATGGCTTGAAAGCAGACAATGCCACACTCTAAAATTTGTGTCTTGTTTTCAAAGATTTTCCAAAAATAAATTACCTCAGTTTTCGTTAGAACATATAGCATGTCTTTTCTGCAAGCCCTTCACATTTTGGTTCAAATTTATGAAAACCATCTGCTGTGTAGACATACCGTTATATGCAAAGCGCCTCCACTCTAACATCTACAGCTAATGTTCCTACTACTACGTTACTATTGCAACAGTAGAAAAGCACTTTAAAAACGGCTCCCTTAGGCTCATAAAAACAGGAACTAGCTTGTCAAGACATCAGATGGCATGGGGTAGAAGAAACTTGAAGGAATTGCTGTATCTCTCCAGTGAAAGGCATAGTCTAGTGAGATACTGTGCAACTAGCTGTGCGATGTGGGGAGTCCTCAGCAGGGGCTTAAAGACAGATTACCGCAGTGGGCGGTCTATAGCTTGTTGCAAACAATACAGGGTTAATGAGAGGCTTTGGAGTCTACACTAATAGAGCGTTCTGTTACAATAAGCATCCAGTCATCAGGGAGCCTGCACCAGACAGTAACTGTAGATCTGATGATTCAATGTGAGAACACATTTATGAGAATAAAAGGAGAAAATAAATACAGAATTGTATGATCTGTGAGCCATAAACATTAATGCGCTCTAGAGGCTAGAATAGTTTATGAAGGTGGGCAGTTTTAAACCTGCAGCAAACACTGAGTTGAACAAATTCATTTTAAGCAGTCATTAAAAGCCCTACCTAATTTCAATACAAAACTGTATTCAGCTCCTCTGAAAAATGAACTTGTCCATCTAAATGTATACCTGGTAACCCACTAACTTAATACAAGTTTTTTTCCCTGAGGTTTTTTAAAGAACTGAAAATAGTTTTAAAATAATGGCGAGTAACTTGCAATGCACACGACATCCTGGTGTGTGTTTTTGTGGGGTTTGGCTTTCTGTCAAAGATATATTTGTGATACTATGGTTTGATCTACATGCTCTGTCTCCTCCTGTAGTTAATATTACATGACCTGTTCATTAGATACTCCCAGTAAGGCAAGGGGCCTAAGTACTAGTTTGGGGTGATTTGGAACCCTAAGGCAAGAGACACAGTCTCATCCTTAAGGGCTTAAGGTGCTGCATCTCATTTTTCTTTTGGCCCTATCACAGAAAAGGCTTCAACATGCTTAGTTTTATCAGCTTGGTGTTCGCTTGGTGAGTGTGTCAGCAGGCAAGTCCAACTTGATTTTTTGTCTTGGGGTTGTATTTCTCTGCCAGCCAGTTGAGTCTGTTTGCATGAATGTAGTTAGCAGGACTCTTTTGGATGTATGAATAAACCTTAAAAAAGGAGGTCAACAATAAAAGGGGAAGTTGGCCCAAGATACTACCAAAGAACATATTTCTCTCTATTTCTGGGTTTCTAAGCAGATAATGCAATTTTCAGTAGAAATTACCACTACAGCAGAACCAACAGGGATGCTAATGGTGAGGGGAGATTGTCCACTAATTGACTGCACATGCTTTACGTCTTTTGGACAGATACAAAAATAATGCTAGATTTAACAGTATTCCCTCGAGCCAAGCTGAGATATATACACGAGACAAAGATAGATCTTGACCATGGCCTTTGCACACAAAAATCCAATCAGTTTATCCTTTAGTCATAGTTAACATTTGAGCTTGTCATTGAAAATATTCTCTCGAGGCTTTCCTCAAATATAAAATATATTGGTTCCCAACCCTTTTCCCTTGGACAATAATCCCTCATGGCAGCCTACCTGAAATGTGTGTGCTAATAAATGTGGCAAGTTCAGCAGAATAAAATTTAACCAGGAAGATCGAAGATTGTTTCATTCCATAAATAATATGTTATAAATCCGGCTTTGTTTGGTAGCTTTGTATGTAGGCAACAGTAGCTTTCACCAGGAAGATCTTCTCATGTGGAGGCTGTTTAAAATCATAACTGCAATGTCAATGAAATGTTCCTCAAATCTCAGTTCAGCAAGAATTTGAAGTTGTATTCACTGTCGGTTCAAAGCAATCCTTCCTACATGGTAGTAGCAGGTTTCTATGCCCACATCTCCCACAAACGCAGCCTCGCCGCAATCCTGCATTTGGGGCTTCTAGGTGTATTGAGCCTTTGTAAATCCATTTGTGACCAACAGGTCAAAAGTCTTTCTGAAAAAGGCAACCACGATTAGCGTCGATTGGTATCCCTCTTGATGGAAGAGCCAAGTATGATGTGTACTGATCCAAACATGACTTCAAGGCAGAGTACATGTTCATCAATAAATGATCGGGATGCAACACAGGATTATCAATAAATGCACTGACATGCAGAAGGAATAGAGAAAAACAGTTAAAGAATGGGATTGGTGGGGTTGAACTTAGGAGGGTCTAAATTAAAACCACCTGTACACAAGTATGTGCAGCATGCCACAGGATGCATTGGAGCTCAAGAATTGATCGATTGGATTGGACTAGTAAGTGTGAAGGCAAGCTGGGAGGCGTTGGCAGGACTTTCTTGCAAACGGCATTGGAGAGGATCGAAGTGTTTGCCCCCAAAACGTAGGGAGACATTAAGTGCATCGCTCTTTCAAGACCTGTGGAGCTTAGCTTCGCTGCTCCCACAAAGTCGATTTTACTCAAGTCAATGCCAGCAGGCTTTTCTAACCTTGCTGCAACTAGTGATAAGCATTCTGCTGGAGTGATAGAAATCCATGCAACTGAATATGAAAATAGAGAATATTCAAATATAATACTCATACAGGATTCTTTCCAATCTTTATCTTATAGGATATATTAAGTTTAAAAGCATTACTTCCTGATTTCACTTTTTGTAAAGCTTTCCCACAAAACCCTGTGCTTGCAATCAAAAGGTCCCTGCTTGTTCTTGGATTTGCTCGGCCTAAGCTGTTCTTGACACTCTTGTACTCAGATTTCTCCTCAACATAACAACCTTCAAATCCCCCCCAATAAATAGAATGCCAAATATCACGTTGACTAATATAATACCTGCTTGTTGTGGGGACATTCCTTTTACTTTTAACAGAGATTTGATTGTGAAAGGACAAAACAAGGAGAAAAAAAGATTCCACATACACACATACCATAGATGTACAAAGAGCTGAAAACATTAAATGTTTAAATGCACAGGTGTATTTTGTATTCAAGCAATTTTCAGTGCAGGTCTCTAGCATGTGTCAGATTATTTGTGCACTATGGTATTAAAACCATTAGGCTGCTTTTAGGGTCTATTTCTTCCACTGCTACTTATTTATTTGTTCATCAAAACAAGCCTACTCCTTATGTTAAAATCAGCACCAGTAAGTTCATTTCTGTTACACTACACTGTACACTACACCTTTTTGTACATGGTACTGTTGTGGTCATCAGTGTCATGTCAATCATGTCGGTCCTAATTGGTGGGAGTAGCGGCCCATCCTGCCGTCTCTCCCCACCTCTTCCCATCACCATTGTGTATGCTAGTGGGGAAAAAGTACATCCTGTCATAATGCCTATTTCTAGCCTCTGCCACCGGTTTGTGAAACCTACAGTACTTCTGCACTTCATAACAACCAGGTTTACAACCAGCCCGACACTAAAAAAGTCAAAAGGACTCCAAATGAGACTATGTAGCACCGAACCAAACTCATTTGCCAGATCTAAAAATACCACATGTAAGTCCCTTTTCTCTTTCTTTAGCCTTAATCAGGTACTAAATCATACTAGTGTGTTCTTTACACCCTGCTTTCTGCACTGTGGTGTCAAACCGTTTCTTTCTAAATAGTTAGCTAGCTTCTATGCTACTATACTAAAACAATCTGACCTTCTACAATAAAGAGGGAATTTATATGTTGATAAGTTTCAGTCCATTTTGATTTTCTGCTTTAATCCCTGTTACAACAGTTATATTCAAAGTGTATATGTTTTATGAAAGGCTGGGCTGTGGGCTTAAAAAACAAGAATATACTGTATGTGATGGTTCTTGTGTCATTTCAGCATCAAACTACACTCTGAATTGGAGACACATATTGCTTGTTCAATAATGCCTGAACAGAAGTTGACCCCATGCTCTCAAATTGTCCTTCTGTTTGGTGGTTAAAGGGGCCCTGTGGTGCTGCAAAGCAACAGATTCACTGTTCACTTTCTTTGTTTCATGCATCTTTTATGAAAATGTTTCTGGTGCTTTGGCATGCTCTTGTCCACTAACCATATCTGACTCGAAGTCTCGTGTGAGCTGACAAGCGGTGTGTACTGAGAATTGATTGTTAGTTGTTGGTGCTGTGATGCATTCATGCACTGTGGGAATCTGAGATTTCTGAGACTCGATACCTTATTTCATCAACAAACAACAAAACTGATATTACACAGGTTTTGTCATTTTTAATTTTTAATTCATCTTGTATATATATTTTTTTTTTGAGGAGCTACAGCAACAACTAGTTGAACAATCTAAGACTTGGTTCACACTGCAAGCCGCTCACTTCTGTTTTTTTTTTTTTTTTTACTAAGATCTGATATTTTAGTTTGGCTGTTTTCATTACTTTTAAAAATGTGCCCTGTATCAGATCCTGTATGGACTGGTCATGGTCCTGAACAGACACGTATGAACAATAACTTTCAAGACTTCACACGCAGCGTGGTGTGAAGAGAGAATATTTCATAACAGGCAGAACTGATGATCTACGATCTCCTGCAGATGAACAAAGTGACGTCCTTTACCGTTATTGAGGTAACTTCAGGGTTAACTCTGTTCTCTCAGAAGCCTACTATCGAGTCGTTCACTTCTTACCTGAGTAGATCACCATGGTTACTTATGCTTAACATATAACCTGCTCTGCAGCAGGTCATGTTCCGGAGAGGCTAACGTTAAAAAGAAGAAACCAAACTGTATGAAACTCTGTTGGCTGTCCAATCAGATCGCTTGCTAATGGAGCGCTGTGAGCTGATTGTTAGAGGGGAGTTGTGTTTCCTGTTATTGTTTTTTCATTTGAAATATATGATGGTGAAATAACTTAATAATGCAGTTTCATCCCACAACATAGACTGAAAAAAGCACTGAAGTTGTTTTTACTTTTTTGTATGTACAAGATATCCAATTAAGCATACCTGCTACTTTCAAGTATGTTTTCATTCATTTTTATAAGCCACATACCGCTTCGTGTACCGTCGATATTACGTCTTTAACATTCAGAGATGCCATATGCTAAAGAGAGAAGTGGAGAATATTATATTCAGTATGTATTGTGCACTAAGTGATTTATTATTAGCCTTAATTTGTGCATTCAGAGTCAGATTTTTTTCCAAAGTTCTTTCTTCATTCATGGCTGCAGTTGTGTTTTTAATTTTGGATTATGTGTTTAACACATACATTCTTTTTTCATTTTACAGTTTGCTCTGAGTTTGTAAGATATGATGATCTGTTGACAGCAGACATGTCCATGATCATGAATGCCTGGGACTGTTGAATAATCTTGTTTGTCATGAAAGCCCCCCTCTCCCCTCCAGTGCTGCCAGCGAGTGACGTCAAAGTGCCATGCATTCTGACCTCACTGTTCGGACTGAGGTCACGTTTGAAAAGATTGAAGATCTGATTTGGCTCCACAACTGAAAAGAGCCCAGATCTGATTCAAAAAGATCAGATTCTATGTGACTTGTGATGATCACATAGTCATACAAATATCAGATCTGAGTCACATAAGAGCAAAAGAATCTGATCTAGGTTACTGTTGCCAGCAGTGTGAGCGCAGCAGTTTCAGTTGTTGGTGTTCCAATTAAGAGCAAAAACAGCATGCACACAGGTAAATAGGAGGTGTACCATCTTGCATCCATAACCAGATGTTCCAGTTCTCACTCACTCTCATTGTGCTTGTTTATGGTGATGACTGCTACATACAGTAAGTGATTATTTTTAGTTACATAAGCAAATACATAATGGATCATACTCAGGCAATTGTCCCTTTTTTAGGAATGAATGGAGTTGAATACTTGGAAATATTATTTCCCTTACATGGTGTTCTCCAACGGTAATGTTCACATAAGATATGATTGATCTTAAATGAAGAAAGACAGTAGCTACAGTATCTATCCTGACCAATACATTATTTTGAAAAAAATAAATAAAAGTAAGGCTTCTGCACTGGTGCAGTTCCAGTGACTGTTTCACTGGAACTACCCAGTAGGTGTCCATTATCAAGAAATAATGGACACCCTGCAGCCATTTAGAAGTATGAGTTCACTCAGCCCGAGCTCTAAAAGTCAACATGGTCAAGTCACAGCACAATCTGTTGACCTTTAAAGTGTTAACAGCTCTCCACTTACAGCGGAAAATATTTGATTGACATGGTCCTTCACAGTTCCAAACTTTTGACAAAAGACCAGACATGGAGTGCCACATTCAAGTCCATGGCAAGTTTTGCCCGGTTTTGCCTGTGTTCTGAATGCTACAAACTGAAAAGATGGATGAGCTGACGAAGAAGGCAACGCAGCAACAGAGACATCATTTCATGCGCCGCTCATCCTAACAAAGCAGAAGAAGCCATTCACTGCAGCAACATGGTGTAGGGAGACATGATTCAGGGACCAGAGAAGTAAAATTAAAATAGTCAGATATTCCTTATTTACAGTTTAGTGCTAAAACAGAATAGAGGCACAGAGAATCTTTGTGCTTTCTGCAGATGCAGTTGGGCAGCCGGAGAAGGACACGAAGAGGTGCAAGAGATTCTCAAATCAATGTGACGAGTAGTTGGAACCGCTGGAGTTGGTGTGGTTTTTATTTGGCTCTGTGAAGCAGCTTTTTCTGACATGAATGACATCTAAATTCTTAACAAGACTGACAGATAAACATTTAAATGACGCACACCTCCATCATGGACTCAAGTTCATTTATCAATATGATCTGAAACCTCTTCTTTTTCCTTCACCTTCCCCATCACATGTATTCAGACGAATAGATGTTAGGAAATATATATCTTTTTCTTCGTTTTTTTGGTTTCTTTTTGATGTCTTTTTGAATTTGATGTTGCTCATCCACTGTGCTAAAAATTATTCCATAACGTATTTTAGATACGAACAATACATCGGCAACGTTGGGCTGTGCTTACATGCTGTGAGCAAGACATGAAGGGACTGCTTTCTGAGAAATTCTTTTTATTCTGCATGATAAATGTCTGACAAAGTTAAGTGTTTTAGTCACAATCTTATCCAAATATTCGTTATCTGAACGCGATTTTGTTGTAAGCGTGTGATTTCATTGTTAACGAGTGAGATTCTTTGTTTGCTTATACCATCTTTGAAATTTGTGTAATCTGCCAATAGGACTTTAGGTTGTACGGTACCTTTGTTTTGGTAGCATGGAGCTATCTCAGTTACTTTCATTTATGTACTTTTAGGAGATTTAGTTTAGTTTAGTTTAAATGGTAGAACAAATCCTGTGTTGCACAAGAAAAGGGCATATAAGATTGAAATCTGCCTAAAATGATGGTCATTTGTTTGTGAAATCAATTTCGTTGGCAAAGAAGAAAAGCTGGATTGTGGTTTTGCATCGAGAAAACATCAACAACAACAAGAATCAGACCAAAGCATCATCATCTCAGTCTGATCGTTGAACATATTGTTCAACTGATGAGTGATTTCTGGTTGGTGCAGAAACACAATAGCAGTGACTGTTTTAACCTCTCCATTGTTGTTTTGGGCACATGACTGCACTGCTCTGCTAACAGAGGCCAGTTGAACTAGTCCTGTTGTCTTACCCTTTGACCCCAGGCGCAGGGGGGAAGCCGGTTTTGTGGCTGCCTGCGCTTTCGGTCTTCTTGGTGGAGAGGTCCAGGACGCCGTCTGAGAAGAAAGAATCACACACAGAAGAAAATATTCAACACAACTGATTCCAAATCCTTTGCCAAACACTACTGCTTTGAAGATTTGAAAAAACACATAAAAAAACAGGGTCAATCACAAACTTACATTCTTGTGATAAACTATTTATTCCCTGAAGGTTCATCATTCTGCTGGATATTGAACAGTGTAGTACATTGTATATGTAAGAGATACTGATTGTTTTAGGGGGATAAGGGGTAATTCCTTTAATTTGTTCGCAACCTAAAAATGATTTCAGCTGCTGGCCTGAGCAAAACAACCCAAAGAGGACACTTTTTATCCCCTGCAATTTAAGCCTATTTCATTTTGACAGGGCTAATGCACTGATTTTATTATTTAATCAACGTAGCATTTTTATCATTTCTATGACATCAGTCTTAGATTGAATGTGATTTGCAGCGAAGAATTGCAATCCATCTTTAGCTTTGCAAAAAAAGACTTCTGTTCGAGGAAACTACACCATTTAGCTTCCATGGGGGGATCACAGATCACAATCTGTTTATCGATGAAATCAATCATCCTCTAACGCTATGTAAACAGCATCTGCAAGTCAATATTTATGTGTGTTTGCATTCAATATGACTTCTGTTTTTCTTTTTTGAATAAGACTTGAGATATCCTGCATGGTTCAGAACAGGTGGACTCTGTTGGACACTTAAGCGGTGAAGTCTGGGGAATATGCTGGCAACATGCTGTGTGTGAAATCTCAGTTTATTTGAGAAGCTGTCAGATCAATTTTTATAACAAATACACACACAGAAACACACGCACATACACACACTAAAGAAATATATGAATGTATAAAAAAAACTTCAAGTCTGACTGTAATTGATTTAATTTGTGTTATAGGTTTAGACTTTTTTTTGTCCTGACTCGAGACCTGCATTAAATAATCTTAGGTTATCATGACAGAGGAAGCCTGGACATAGAAAATGGATACGATTTTATTAATGATTATTTTCACAAAATTGGTCAAAGCTTTTCAAAAAGTGTTTTTGAAAACTAGATTTGACATCTTTTTTGAAGTCTATAAAAATCAGCTAACACACACAAATACAAAACTGTAAATGATGATGAACGAACTCAGTGTCTCTCTGTGGGTTTTGTGGCTGTAATCCCTAGAGTGCAGCTGACCTTCTGACCCCTCTAACCCACACAGTCCTATATGGGCAAAGGATTTGTTAATCTTTAGGAGCTTTTCGTTGTTTAATCGCACCGAAAATAAAACACGAGGTGATATTAAGATGAAAAACAGTCATGGTAAAGACCGGAGCAATTGAATATCAACAATAAAATTCATTTTAATCTTAGCGTCTCGGATATAGTCTAGAACGAGAAATGAAGCTGCAATCTGAAATGAAGCGTAACCAAAGTGAACATTAGTCACAAAATGTGCAGGGTTTACATCTAAAACATCATACAAAAAGTAAAACAAATGATGTCTTTACTGAGCTCATAAAAATGTACTTAAGCAGCTATGTTTTTGTCCTTATTTTGGTTCTAAAAAAGTGATCTATGTCACTGTAGTATAAGGTTAGAGTCAAAATACTCTTGTTTTAGTAAATTTGCAGATTAATGCAAATTGGTGATCACATCAAAATGCTAATCACATCATGAAATGCAGCCAGATACCACTTTTTTTTTCAGGTCAAGCACAAGTACTTAGATTTAGCTATTCAGCGATACCGAGTAATAATATGAGAATTCAATAATGCCATCACAGTTCTTCAAATGACTTTGAAGGTATTTTTTATTTGGACCAGATGTTTCCTCATTTTCTGACTGTAACAAATAAAGTAGACACCATGATGTAAATTCATCTGTTGCTGACATTTTATTTGGCTACGGAAGGCATCCCCGACTACAGGAGTTGAATTTAAATCTTTTTATATTTATAATAAGAAACCTTTACGAACACATTGGTGAAGAAATTTCTTGGTGAGTAATGTATTCCCAGCTATTTGGAAAATGCCCTGACCAAACATATTGTTCTGAAGTAGAAAATGATATTTAAAAGAGTATTGGAGCTGGTGCTGTCACTTGCGCCCTGTATGAACATTGCCACTAGATCACCTTTGTTGTTTTTTGAAGCTATAAAGATACAAATAATTGCTTGATAGTAGCAGCGCAAACAGCCAGTCTTAATTTGTAATTTCAGCTCTGATGCTGGATCAGCCACACCTCCTGGAATACATCAGCGGCAGAGGGTGGAAAAAACAAGCAAATTATAACTTTCTATATAGTAGAATAAACTATTGCTAATCATTATCCTTACTTATTGAAGCTTACTGTACAGCTGTCAACCGTCCTCACTTACTATTGACCTACTATCACCTTGTAAGATAAATCCGTGCATCAGGAAACAGATACCCTAGATACAGTGGACAGAGAGCAATACAAAGAGCTCCCTGTAGTTGAGTTTGTGTTAACCTGATGAACTTTCCCTGGATTCTCTCTCCTGCTAGTTGTTTGCTGACTCGTAAGCAGCTAAATGTTCCACCATGTTTAAAAGCTTATTGCTAACTTTGTCTGACAGCTGTAAAGAGCTGGCCTGGCAGGTTCTTCAGAGCTAATTTTAGGGGCTGTACCCGACTCAGAATTTAGTTGGTAGAATCTGATTTGTCAGTTTAGAATAATGTCTCAGCTATTTGTCTCCCTCTTACTTCAACCGTAACTCCTACACAAGCCAAAATGGTAAGATCGCTTATTTATTTGCAGAAAAAAGTACCTGCTGCTTTTTTGTATGGGCATATACAGTCAGTATAGCTGAGGCTTAACCACACAGTTAACGTACCCAACGCACCAAAACTGAGAGCCAAAAGAGGATTAAAAATCAGTAGAGCTATAGGGCCCTGTATGCTCATTACTGCACTATTTTACATAACATGTAGTCATTTCATTTATTGTTAATGAAGATATATCGATTAGACTCAGTGTTTTTTTTCCCCTGAAACTATATGTGCATATCTGATCCAGCTTTGAGGATTATCTGTGAAACATTTTGTCTAAATGGTGATTCCATTCATGTGTGTGTGTGTGTGTGTGTGTGTGTGTGTGTGTGTGTGTGTGTGTGTGTGTGTGTGTGTGAGAGAGATAATGTGTGAGGCTGAGGTAGATGTAAATGCCTAAATCTTTTTTGTCAAAATTAAGGAGGCTTACTGTAAGCAGATTCCAAAAAGCTGGTATTAGAGTGGGTGACCGGTCACTCTGCGGTGGAGGTTACAAAAAGGGGACTGTGGCTTGGTTGATGGAAACACAGACTCCCTGCTGGTTTACTTTGATTAAAGGCAGATTGAGCCCTGGGCTACATTTCAGAGATCAGTACGCCGCTGCAAAGGCTCAGTCCAAAAGATGATGGCTTTTCAGCGATCTGTTCATGAGACGAATCAGTATGTGATCAATGTGTTTCTGCATGTGGAAAATGAACCTGTGCAGGCAGTCTGTCCTTTTACAACGTCAAGGTGATGGAAACATTTTTATTACATCATCTTCTATATCTTACTCACTACAAGTTTTTGGATTTTTGGATATATTTATCCTATTTTCAATCTACTTTGGCAATGCCCTTTGCTAGATTTAGAAGTTTAGATGTTTCTTCATAAACAATGACACAAAAAAACTCACTGATAAAGACAGTGGTAGAAAAAGAAAGACTTCTCCCAGGGACATTTGTTGTTTTTGTGAATGGAGACTTGTGGCTTTGGAGAGAGTGATGTTTCTGGTTTAAAAAAAAAATCATCTTATCTTGTAGAAATCGAGGTTTTACACTACCTTAAACCCTCTAGATTTGACTGATATAAGTATTTTAGGGTTAGGGTCAGGGCTAAAATAACAACCGGTCTGTTGCTCTCACCCTGCTGGCTGGGCTCCTGGTCGTCCTGGTCGTTCTTTTTGACGGAGAGGTCCAGCGGGCCATCCTGGTCGGCCATGAGAAGCTTGCTGAGGACAGGATTCTGTGCAGAGGCAACAACCGTTCCTCCTGCTCCGACCCCGTTAGTGACTCCCGTACCGTTGCTGCAGGCGGATGCTGAGGCGGCAGCAGCGGCGGAGGTGGGGCTGAGGCCTGGGATGGGGGATGGAGAGGAGGAGGCAGACGATTGAGGGGAACTTGGGGCGGGCAGGGGCCCAGGCGGGGAGCCGGGTGCCTGGGCCAGAAACGCAGCTCTCGGCAGGCTTTGGTCCTTCATGATGCCGTTGGGCAGGGGCGAGTCGTCCTGAGTAGTTTTTGAGGTATATTCGGCAGCGAACTGGCGGATCATTCGCTGCATGATCTCACGAGCCACTAGAGGAATGTGAGGTTCTGAGAAACTTGGGAGGTCTGCAGAGAAACAAGAAAACAGAGGGACATATGTTAGCAGCATGTCCTCTAGGAATTTCTACACTCATCGAAATGTTTGCCAGTTATTTTATCTCATATCATCCTGAATATGTAATCCTGATGCTCTACTGAAATAATCCTAAAATCATCCAGGAGCGTAATCTAATCCCTCCTTTTGACCCTGATGGCATCAACCATGATATCAGTGTTTACAGCAGATCATTGCCTCTGCATACTGCTTCTCTTTTTGAGGATTTGCCTTCTCCTTTTTAAGTAAGCATTTGGTTATTGTAGTTTATTTCTGATTTTTTTTTGTAATGATTATTTGTACTCAGGCATATAGTGTTATAGTGAACTGTAGGATTAGACTACTGGATCATATTATTTTGTTTAATATCATGTCAAATTTGATCAAATAATTTTGTAACAATTATCAATTTACATTCCTTGTTTTATTTTTAACCAGCACAATTGATTTGAATTTACATAACTTTATTTAACTGGTAAGAACTTCATTTGTATTAAAGGCACCAGTGCATACAGAACACATAACCGACAAACAAAAAAATCCAACCAGATAAGTGCTGCTTCAACAATTTACAATGCCAACAGTTAGAGTATTTCTAAAAATGACAATATGAAAAGGTTAAAGCATCCAGACTAGGTCTCATAGAGGTTTGTGCAGTAACATCCATAATAAATGTATTGAAATGACTATTTCAAAGTGCATCAAGTACCAGAACACCACAATGAGCCTGGGAAATAATCACAGATGTTAAATCAAACTTTCCATTATCTCCCGCTGTGATAAAAAAAACCCACATCAAACACTGGTTACTGATCTCATTGGTTAATTCATCCTGAGCAAAACAGCGACAATGATGACACATTTGTTAATAATGCATTAATCTGGCGTTGTCCCAGATAAGTCAACTGCACTTATCTCTTCATAACCAGCAGCTATATCATTTAGACTCATTCATGCATGCCTACAAGTCAAACCTTAAATCCTCCAAACAATACATCAGCCCTAAAATCTAATCCTGCAGCTATGCTGAAATAATCCAAAAACCACATGTATATACTGCTCTGTATATACAGCACTTAATCCTGCATAGTGTGAGTGTACCGCAGGTGCATGTCACTGTTGTTTCCCATTAGGACTTAATGTGACTTGTCATGATTCTTATTTTTTTAAAGTTGTGTGTTTTTTTTCTACTTATTCCACACGTGTATCCCTAAGCTGTTCATTTAGTTACTTTTTAAAAAATGTGATACTACCCTAAACTACATTTAAGGTCTCACAACTAAAGAACTGTCATTGTTGACTCTTAAGATTTTGTAAAGACTGGGTGTCACTGTTGAAAAGACTCCAGCTAGCTGCCTGTTGATATCATTTCCATTTTGCGCCTGGCTGGGATTTACATAAGAAAAAGGAAACGTGGAGCAGGAACAGCTTTTGATCACATCTGTCTGAACATGTGTCAAACATGTAGCATTAGTGTGAAAAGTGATTCAAAAAATCGTTTGCTTTTATGAGCTTACAGTGAACAACCCACACTCAAAAAAGACAAGCCTGCACTGAGACAATCTTTATATGTTCACATTTGCTTTTTAGCTTACCAATTCTAATCATTTCAATAAGAACGTCAAAAACACAATGAACAAGACAAAACAAATGGTCTTTCAGATGATTTAAAGTACCATTGCGTTGAACCATTGAAATGTCAGACATGAATTTAAAAAAACACTCAAATACAGCTAAAAATAATAATGCTAAAAGTTGTAATGTTTGATCCTGGAAATGTTTTAAAGAACAGTCATAAACTCCTTTGAATGGATGGATCGAAAAAAGTCCTTCAACACAAAATCTCAGACAATCAAGGGTAATTATCAATAAAAAGAGTACATTCACAATTCATACATAAAAATGTTTTTTCTTTTAGGAAGATTAGATCCCTCGTATATAGGATGTATGCAGTCAGCTACAATGACGTTAACAGTACATCATAAACAATAAACCCTATGTACTGAGCAACCCAATGAGTACATTATTCCTGTATTTGATACATACACACTTTATTTTAATGGTGTTATAGCTTTAATAATATGCAGTCTCCATAATCAACCTGTGACTTTGTGTCGACCCCAGGCTGCTATTAGGCCGTGCCGCTGTGTGTGTGTGTGTGTGCAGGTGTTGTTGCCATTTGTTGTTTGTGATAGATTGCGTAATCCTTTGTTAATGTTATTTGACTTCTTGCTCCACCTAAGCATCTCAAGTTGTAATCCCTGCCACTGAAATTATGTTGTTGACATAGCAATAAAAGAGATTAAACTGTGCTGAAAATCTGTGTTCTGTCAAAGACCCGAGAGCAGTTCATAGATCTACTAGGGTTTTTTTTCTGGTAGGCAGAAGCATTGTGTGGCCTTTTCCTGCTCCGCCACAACCAAACAAACCTGAAATGCTAAGAAAACATAGGAAGTGGGTTGAGCTTGCTGGAAATGTGTCCAAATGTTGCAGCACCACTTTGAAAGGAGCAGGTTTTAAAAAAGCCACCCCTTAAATCTGTGAGGTGTTTGGGAGTCTTTTGCTTGCTTGGTATGGCTGTTGTGTATTACACCACAGGCTTGTGCAAAGTGATACAGCAGGTCTTGCTCTGCTACAACAAAGCCTCATATGGGGTCTCCCTTTCCTATCACGGAGCCAACAAAGTGATTTGGCAGCTGCATTTTTTTGAGGAATTCCTTCTTCCATCCTGAGAGAGGAAGTTTGGCTATAGCTCACATTTTGTCGTGAATGTGTTGCTGAGCCACTGTGTGTTGTCTGGGCCTTTTGAATCAATATCATGTTGCGGTAAGAAAGATAGTGGTTATAAACAAACTAGATATTTTGTTTTTTTAAACGATAACAGCCCTGTCAGATACGCTTGGTTTGAAAAATACAACAGTGAATGCAGCTGTCTTCTTTCCCTCTACAGAATGAACATTACCTGTGGTAAAAACAGGAAGTTCATGATGGATTTGTCTTCACCATACCCAGTGTAGTGCGGCGTGTACAGCAGTTCAGAGATGTTGCATAATAGCATAACCCTGAGCTTAATTTGAATATGTTGATACAATTTGTTTTTTTTAACTGTTCTGACTTTGTTCTGACAGGTGTGTTACTGCATTAAAACCTGTGTTAGTGTGGGTTTGTGTCCCATCATGCCTATGACTGTGTGACCTTTTTTCATTCTATATATTGCATCTCCACAGGCAGCTTGAACTGTGCAAGCGAAGCCAGATTGATTGGGGCTGAGCATGGATTGGGCAGACATTTGCTTTCTCCCAGGGTTCGTCTTGTATACAAAACTACGAGGTGGCAGCCTCTGCCTAGTTTCCTTCTGCCCCGGTCCTCGTCAAAGTCTGATGTTTTGGGGTTTTTTTTAAGCTGAAGACAGCAAAGGGCCATTAGCCTACAGCCTCCTTAGAAGAGACACCTTATGTCTCCTTATGGTGACATAACCATGCTATCCGGCACCCCTGATATTTTCATTAGGAAGAAGACAGCATTTTGTGAATTTGTCATTACTAACTGCAATTAAGGTACTAATTGTAATCAGTCAAGTACATACTGTAAAAAAAATGTGCTGCCGAAAGAGGAACAAGGGGGAAAAGAGAAGTGAAAATAATTCTGTGGATAGAGGTGTTTTTTATTGCTACAGAACATTAACTTGAGTAGAGATATTAGGGACATGTCTTTACCAATATCCAGCTGCCAATGAGTTGTTCCTGCCAGTGATTTTAAGTAAACCAATACATTAGCTTTTATGTTGTTAATTTTGAACAGGGTATATTTATATTTTTAGAAAAAGAGAGAATTATCCTTTCTTAAATTTCACAATAATCAGAATTCCTGAAATACATTGATGGTAAAAAAGTGTTTAGGTGTTTCGTAAAGCCTGTCAGCAGGGTACACCTGTACATGTGTGCACCTCAGCCTAATTTCAGCCAGAAAAAAACCCTGCCTCTCTTCCACCATCTCGGAAAAAATACAACACCTGAAATCATGTACCAAGCTCAGCTCTCTTATGACACTAAATATCAACCTGCCTCAGGACAGAACACGATACACTCACAGTTTTGAGGGAGTTACAGCAACTCAGCAAATATTCTGACTTTAAATGGGTGCTGATTTAAGCCATGCACCAAAGCTGACGGTGCATGTATGTAGATACCTGCACCTGAACTAAAGTAGAGGCAAAATTATTGGTCATCTGATATTTCTGAATGTGAAAGCTGGACCCTAATTTCCTTGAGATAATAATAAATAAAACAACTGAGAAATCTTAAGTAAATTAGTTGTTTCTATCATAAATGACGATGATGAACAATTACCGTAGTTATTTTCCCAATCTTGGAATCCATTGACTCTTGTTTGCCAGCTATTATTTCTGAGGCTTCAAATGTAGCCAGGCCATACCTCAATAACTGTTATTTGATATACAGGCCAGGACTTCCTGTTTTGTGAACTGCTCATTGTTTGCAGTTCCCACTTGGAACTTGAAATGTGAGAATGGTTTTGGAGTTAAAATGGAAATGCACATTTGAATTCTTATCTGCACTCATATGCAGATAACTGCTCATAGACCTCTCTGTATAATCTAATATAGTTGAAAATAGCAATGCAAACTATGTTTGTTAAAAAACAAACCATAAAATACACTCAAATTAACAATGTCAAAGTTAAAGGAAGAATGTGTGACTTTTTGATCCAGCAGATGTCGCCCATGAGCACTAGCAGTCATGACTAAGAGAGAAATTTACGTCGCACATTCTGCCTATAATGGAAATGTCACTTACATGGCCTGAATGGTATCCTCCACCATAATTTAGAGTAAGTGTGCAACAACCAATCCCGGGTGTAGATTGAAGTTTACCTCTTAACAGTTACTGCTGCAGTTTTCAATAGTTCAATAGTATTCTTACAGTGAAAAATAGTTTTTAGACCCTAGTTAGCCTTTATACGATTTCACACCTTTAAAATGCCTCACATAAGTCCGTCTCCTCACCCCTCTTGCTCTGACAAGAGTATGTGATCAGTCTCATATTGTTTAGTTGTATTTGTGCCATGATGTGAAAAATGTACTAATACGTCTCACTTAAAGCTTATACAAGTTCTTCTATTTTGAAAGTTCCCCCCACAATCCGCACTAGTTTCTTTTTTAAACCTTAGCTCAATTTTAAACCAGCAAGTGAAACGACCTTGTACAGAGTTTCCCACATGGCCTCTCAAAGTAATGATGGCACAGGTCGGAAAAATGGGTCTGGCTCTGGCCCAGATTTTAACCAATTTAGGGTCTACCTGGAGGGTATACACGTCTGTTCCAATTGAAAAACTCAGAGAAAGTTCCATGTGGTGTCCCTCAGGGATCAATCCCTGGTCCCCTTTCAATTTAAACTGCATGAAAAATGTCAAAATTTTGTTGAAGACACACAAGTTCACACATCAGGCTAGGGACTTATGTCCTTCATAAGTATGAGTAGCATGATCCTAAGCTTAGTTTTCCCAAGGTTAAACTAAAATGCTTTGATTACCTTAAAATTTTGGACCAAAATTATGTCTTTTAGTAATTTGGACTGCTTTCAAGTCTAAAAAAATTAATTCTTAAACCATAATAAACAGTGATCATAATAAACAAGTACTAATTTAATTCCCTTATATTCACTGGATACCCTTTGAATCAACCTTATTGTCTGACTTAACTTGTCTAAAATATACCTCCCTAAAATATATATATATATATATATATATATATATGTATGTATGTATTTGCACAATGTAATCCAAAAATGTGAAAAATAATGGCTGATGGTGTTGGACCTTTTTTGTGGAACACAGCATTGAGGAAGTCTTGGGCCTGTCTCTCCAGCCGGCTGATCCGAGACTGCTCCTGTTTGAAGTCTTCACACTCCGACAGCACCTGGCTGCCTCCACCGTTGTCTACGCCGTGATCCTACATTTGAACACAGAAAGTCAGTGAGTAAATACCCGATTTAAAAAAAAATAGAAAAAGAAAAACCCACCCCAGAGTCAGTCTAGTCAATTTGACAGCATAAAATTATGATTGAACATTGAGATTTTGTAATGGCTTCCTCACACTGAAATACTGTATTGTGCTTAGATTTGCTTTGCTTGTACTCAGACTGTATGCTTGCATTCAGACACATTGCAAATGTTTCACAAATGCGAAGACGAAGTACAAGCAGGGCAATTATGGCAAGAGGTTTCAGTTTGATGTCATAATGCATGACTGTGGACTTTCATTTTTTAAACGTAACTTTGTTTTTATACATTTAGATTTTTAACGCTTTCTCTCACAACCCTGCACTCACCTGTGCACTTTGACTTGTTTGTACTCAAAATGTATGCTTGCCCTTAGGATTATTGGTACCAGACATTTTCCCTGGCGTACTAAAGACATATATGGTTTGAGGATCTGGATCAAAGTCTTTACATGCAAGGACATGCAGAGTTATTCCAAGTGCACGCAGCAACTACTCCAGTACAGGGAAATATTAGAAAATAATGCTCCAAATTGCAAAACATTGCTTTTGAAAAATGATACAAAAATACTTCCATATTAAGGACAACAATTCTGCATAATACTGATGATATTTAATGAGCTCTAGCAACAGTGTAAAGTTTAAAAGAAGCAGAAGGAACATACAACATGAGCTCACAAATCTCTGATAAAAAACACCCACTACAGGGAGAAGAGGCGTCAAGGTGGCTCAATTTGGTGCTCAGGTGTTGGAAGTGGGCCTTTTTTAAGCTGACAGCCAATCAAATGCCTTCTTTTAAATATCAAAGCTGTTGAACCTGATGAAGGAACAGGTCTGCCATTTAGAGATCATTCTAAAAGAAAATAAATACTGCTAAGTTGGAACATGAAGTCAGACTGAATGGTAACACTGTCGTTGTTAGTTGTAATGAGTGTGCTGCCACTGTATTTACTACACTAAACAGGGATCTCGTTGTTTGTGTGTGTGTGTGTGTGTGTGTGTGTGTGTGTGTGTGTGTGTGTGTGTGTGTGTGTGTGTGTGTGTGTGTCTGTTGGCATTAAAGAACAGAGACAGAGATGAGAGCGTGTTTTTAAGGCTTTCACTATTCCTCTCGCTCTCTTTATTTTACCCCCCCTCAGCTCTCTCTATCTGCTGGCAGTTTGCATGGCTTCAGATCAATGAATCAATGGTTCCCACCCACTGAAGCTCCTCTGGCATTTCACAAACAAGCAGAGGGTAATAACAGGGAGACGGAGAGAGCTTTCAAGCCCTAAAGGATGAATAAAAGATAAAAAAAAATGTGTTGAGGGAGAAGAGGAATGTAATTAAGCCTGCTGCAAATTTAGTCTTATTATAATTTGCACACTAAGAGTGGCTAACATAATTATTGACCAGTCAGAAAATACTGCTGAAAAGATATCCTGCAGTCTCCTGGGCTTTGTTTAATTGATTTTGCTCTGCTGATTGATTTTGATTTTTTTTTTCTATTCTGTTCAAATCCTATCTGCAATTATAGCATGAAACACAAGAACTTTATTGTGCTTTTGTACGAGTGTTGGCATGGTTTTATAACCATGAACAGAGACAGATGGGGGTTGAGTGAGGGGGGGTGGTGGTGTTGCAAGGATGTTTTTAGGAGCCAGATGGCTGACCTCAGAGGTTGGACCTAGGTCAAGTTGAAAAACAAGCAACGGCTGAGGGGAAGGACGCCCCTCCTAAATCCTTCTCCTTCTCATTTTTCTTGTTCAATCACATCGCAAAAATAAAAAGGAGATGGAAAGCATGAACAGAAAGGACCTCAAAATACTCGGATGATGGAAAAGAAATCCATTTTAAATACTGCTTGACTTGGCAATTGTATCTTTTCTCGCTTTTACAGTAATTTATTCAACTCTTCATTACACGGGCAACGCTGCAGATAACCCACAGAACTCCAATTGTTCCTCATTTTGTATTTGGTGCTGGAGTGGATGCCTGTCATGGTGAATGGTTACACCAAATGGAGGCTTTGTCTGCAGCAGAAGATGCAGAAACAGCAACAACAAGGCCCATGTATGCACTTCTATATATGCTGTGTGTATTAAGTAGTATTAGGTCCCCTAAACCCATTATTATTCTGCTCTCATCACTTTTTAGCCAATGAGAAACTCTTAAGAGGTGGCGGCACAGTCTCACTAATTTACACCCATGTCACCATCTTCCTCCTCCCGCTACTTACAAGTACACACACATATACAGAGAACACAAGAACCTTCAAATCATTATGTCTCTCTTTCCTTTCATAAGCTAAATTGGGGTCAGGACCATGATGGTTGAACAACACAAATAACAAGTATGCAAGAGGAGGAGGAGCACGACGAGAGACAAAGACGTGTAGCGTCCAACAGAAAGCTTCAAAAATGGCGGCACACAAAAAGACACAAAATGGACGGAGAAAGGAAACTATTTCATAGTCGTGACCAAGTCAGAAATGTGTTTTTTAAATGAGTTTAACATTAGGAAAAGAAACAATCAGTCCCTTCCCTGTCTTTGTCAAACATGCTGTGTTCTTGTTAAGTTTTATTAAAGGCCATTTAATTTAATCATATATTTTCCAAATATATTCATTGATTAAGTGACTGCAAAAGTGAACACTTAAAACCCTGATATTCCTTATGTTTAGACAATTCAGATGCTAAATGTGTTGAGATGAGTAAAAGTTTAAAAAAATGTAGTTAATGGAAAACTGAAAAGCCAGAAGCAATGCAAAGAGTGCTACACTTTAACATGCATTTATGAAGCTTAGGAAGACTCCAGTAAACATAACGGGGGGAGAAGAGATGAAACCAACCATGTCCAGCAGTACCGGACAGTTAGGACATAAAAGCTCTAACTTAAAGTCTTGACTCGTACCTTGACTCTCTCACGTCTTAAGCAGCAGAAGAGACAGCTTTCATCAAAGGACCAGTCTGACACTTCTTCTGGCTCGCAGTCTGGTTGAGAGAGGAAAACAGATTTATTATCAAATTATTTCAAGCTTCATCTACAATCTCAAATATACAGTAGGCTTTATCACAAATCACACGTGTGCAGTTCATGAATTAAAATTGACAAGAATAACAAGAACTGCAAAGAAAATCTTTGATTTCTGTCAAAATATCGTCATTTTAATTGAAGTTGATATTGTGTGTTTTATTTTCATTGATCATGTTGATACAGTTTGCATTTTAGAAAAAGCTTTGAAGTGGATAAATAGTCGGGGTAATCGTCTCTTCTCATTCAGCATCCAGTCGAGCCTGCAGGGAGTGACAGCTCAGAGACCACAACCCCAACGAGGGAAGCATTCAAATGTTTCACTATTAATTATAGATGATGGGTAAATCTCAGCGATGACTAACTTCATTCGTCCAATACAAAACTTAACTACTACTGTGATCGACAGATAAGCTCACTTCACTGTCGCATACATACTTGCCTAAAGACCAGAAACACTGCGTGAATATATATTGAGTGTGTGTGTGTTCAGTGTATGTAAGTAAATATTACTATTTTTTTAGTGAAGTATTCATGTCCTAAAGTTGTATTATAGAGGAAGTAATTATCCCATTTCAAGACTACGTTCTGTACATCAGGTTTGGTGAGATGATGAAATTCGCTGCTCTCTCTTGGTTGCTCAGTTTCCAGGTTTCTAGTTTCTTCTTACCCAACAGCAAAAGAAAATACAAACAGTTCCCGATGACGGCTTTATGCCTACACATAGGAGACATGACCGTGCCATCAGAATAAAGACATTATGGCTCTTTAAAAGAGGGTGCCTTATGTCCTTGGTTTTTGACTGCATATATCTCAATCCAAATGTTAACTCTTGTTTTGAGTCCAGGAAGCACTCCTTTCTAGGTATTTATTTTATACAAAGATTTTTTTTTTATTTTATACATGAGACTTTTGTATTATACATCTGTATTGGGTGTGCAATGATATCAAAAAACAGGTTGAAAAAGGTTAGATTTAAAACAAGCACAGGTCTATACCTGATCAAGATTTCTTAAAAACATCAGATTTTTTAAATAATCCAACCGCAAACAACTATCCTGCAGTCATTTCTTAACACCAAAAGTCAAAATCTGTGCATAAATGAAAAGATTAACTACAATTTGTGTTAAGAGTTGCAGCGTGTTGATTGAATGGAGAGAGAACTCTTAACATTTACGATTTGAATAACGTTATGAATGATTAAGGATCTGCTATTCATTTGTAAGACAAAGATAAAATAAAATAAAAAAACATTTCATTTTTATTACAAAAACAAACAGATTTCATACCCACAATAAAAAAGGAATGTGCTAATAGGAGTATTTGAAATGATTTCAGATACTTATTCATACAGAATTTAAACTATCTCAGCAATGAACCGTCAGTCATTGATGATTTTTATCAATATTAATCCTGTCCTTGTGGGTTTATGATTGATTCAGGTGATGTGTACTGTCAGTTCAGGTTTAGATTAGTTTGAGTTCAGAATTGTGTATTTATAAAGGTTTTTGTACATTTAAGTCAAATTGTAAGTGTATTTTAACCAGTAGAGAAGCTTCAGAACTTCACAAAAAAAAGAGAGAAACAGAGAGGAGAATGCAGTTGACTTGGTTACAGCTGAGCTGTTGCCATGGCGCTATACTGCCTTTTAAAAACCTATAGTTCAGCCAGAAAAACCACTGAATATAAAAGAGACATATACAGAGAGAGAGAGAGAGAGAGAGAGTTACACCATAAAGGAGAGGAAGGAGAGAAGTAAAGGGAGTGTGTTGCTGAGAGAAAAAACAGAAGGTTGGGTCAGCTCCAGAGAGAGAGAGAGAGAGAGAGAGAGAGAGAGAGCTCAGAAACACAAGAGCAAATCAATATGGTCACAGTATACTGGGAACATATAGTTTATGTCACATCACAACCCCCTTTCTCCAAAATGTGACCTTTTTAACCGCTTTTTAACAGTAGAAACTCAGTTTCACATGTTTCATCCTTTCTATGTCATCATAGTCCTTCACCTCGCATTACAAGAAAGCTTTTACTTAAAAGGGTTAATTTAAAGTGATATATAAAATCTTATATGCCTAAGTATTCCTTCACACTGACAAATTGCACAGAATATGTCAGTAAAGCAGATATGAGAAACGGGTAGACACACACACCCTCGAGAGCAAACTGAGCAGACAGAAATGATGACACAGATCAGTCGTACATGTGATGAGAAAAGAGCAGAGCAGCAGCTTGTCTACAGGGAGGTGGAATGTGCTTCTAGCGTGAACAGCAAGACTACTGCTCGGACATATATGACATGCGCCTCCATCTTTAGTGTGAGCCTGTCACTCGTTTCTACCTGAACTCCCTGTTTCATCTCTTCAATCTGTGTTTGTGTGTTGGTACACAAGCTGAAGTTCATACATTCTTTGTCCCTTATTATCCAGAAGATAATACCTTTGGATTTTCTAATCACAGTCTCCTTTCCTTTGACACATACAGCATGGACATTTTATTTCTCTCTTTTTCATTCTTGCTCTGCCACTTGCTGTATTGAAAAAGGTTAAAAGGTCAAGGGCTGCATTTGAACCCTGCGGTTGTGCTGCTTACAACATCCCTACGAAGACACCAATTAGCTCCAGTCCCTCTGCTAATGTGACCCTGCAACCTCTTACTGTGGTCAAGTTTCTCTGTGCCTGTGTGAGTATAAGCTTAAAGATGGTGACGGCGTTTACGTTAATATGAAAACCTGCAGGACTCATTTTTCTTTAGTTACATCAGTGTCACCACCATTATAGTTTCTTATTTGTCAAAAGCCGGCCGTAGACCAAAGATTCTATAAAATGTTGGTAAGTGAATGTCATTTCTAATCATCAGATTTTAGAGATAGGAACTCAAAATCTCAAAGCAAAGACTTCTTTCTAAAATTGAGTAAAACACGCCCACTGGGAAGGTGCATGATTTGCAACCAAGGTACAAAAAAGCTGATAAAACACCTGCAGCTGGCTTAACAAGTTATATACTAGGGATGGGAAATTCATGCAAAATATGACTTGATAATCACTGGGAACTATTCAATGATGAGTGGATAATTAATCCCCTTTGCTTTCCCGAAAATGTGAATCCCACCACACGGCAGCTTTGTAGCATTTTTATGTCTTCCTCCTATTACAAACCCACCTTTAAATAGCTGGAAACACAAACGTTTAATTGAAAAATGGCACAAAGACAACATATTGAATGCTGAAACTGAGACATTTGACTACTTTTTGAAAACAATATGCCCATTTCACATATGATCTAACACATTTTGCAAAGGGTCATGTTTACCTCTCTGTTGTATCCCTTTCTCTTTTAACAACACTCTGTAAGCGTTTGGGAACTAAGGAGACCAGTTTGTGTAGTTCTGAAAGTGGATTGTTTTACCATACTTGCTTAGTGCTTAGGGATTTCAGCTGTTCAACATGTAGCACCATTTTAGATGTATTGTTCCAGTTTCCCCCAATACGAGATGATGAGAGATGGCCACAACGGCAGTGTGCAGCGGCCTGCGAGTAGAGAGACGGGTTCCACAATATATAGGGATTAACTTATGTTATGTGGACTGAATTGGGGCGGCTGTGGATCAGTGGAAGAGTCGGTTGTCTCAACTGGAAGCTTAGGGGTTCAATACCAAACTCCTCAGGTCCAATGTGTCTATAGGGGGTTAGAGAGACACTTAAGCCCAATTTCCTCCCGCTGCTTCAATGGCGGCATACACTGTAAATGTGTATGAATGGGATTAGCTAATTGATGGCAATTTTGCATAGCAGCCATCGATGTGTGAGTGAATGTGTAGGTGTGACCTGCGGTGTGAAAGCACTTTGAGTAGTCAGAAGAGAAAAGCGTTATACAAGCTCAGGTCCATTTAACATGAAACGACCTTCGACTGGGGCTTTATGAAATGGAAGAAATGAACACATGCTGTAAAACAACAGTTTCTTCTCTTTTTTTTTTGATGTAGGTTGCTGAGGTTTGATTGAAATGAAGCCACAGCCTCATTGAATGAATGCAGACAGAGCAGATGAAGATGACTGGAGCTGCATAGCCTCAGGCGGCGCATGCTGCTTCATCGAAGCGCATGGCATAAAAATGGACTTATTTTTAATTATGGATAATAACTAGCATTTTAGGATATAAACCTTGTCTTTATCCATGTCATTATCCGTGCCTTTCTGAATTCAGACTCGGATTCAGGCTCATCTCCCCCCCATACCATCATGCATGGCGGCTTATGAACTGTGATTATGATGACTTCCAAACAAGATTTCAGATTTGGACTCGTGAGACCACAGTGCAGGTCTCACTTTGCCTCAGTCCTTTTTAAATCAGCCAGGGCACATAAAGGACGGCAGGGTTTCTGAATCTATTTTAAATAGTGTTTCCTCTTTGTATGGTAGAGTTTCAGCTTGTATTTGCGAACGCAGCGATGAGCTGTACTCACAGAGCGAGGCTTCTGGAAGTATTCCTGAGCCCATGCAGGGATGTCCATGACAGAATCGTCTCGTTTTTTTCGTCCGCTTTAGATTTCGAGGATCACACACATCCAATATTGGTTTTCTGCCTTGTCCCTTGTGAACATTGCCAACTAATAATGCATACGGTTTCCTGCTAATATATCAATACAACATGATCATTATTTTTTACATTTAAGAACTTGATGAGGACTGACTGACAGCAGAAAAAGCAACCAGAAAGTACCTGTCTTAAAGCAAAATGCCATGGGGAATTCTGGGAAATGACAAATTACTGACGTGAAACATGATAAAAGCCCATTGAGGGAATAATGATTGGAAACAGCTTCTTTTTTTGTCTTCAAGTGTGTGAAGGTTTCAATGCTACAACATCAAACTGTACTGTTGCAGGTTTATTGAATGTTGAAGGTGTGTGTCTGTGTTTTCTATATCTGGTACTCGTTAAATAACCAAATACAGAGTGTATTATATGTGTTTGTGTGGTAGTGTGATGCATGAGTGAAAATGACGTTGTCGAGTCAGAAATATTCTAAAAATGCCTTAAGATGTTGGGGGAGGAGTCACATGATTCCAGCACAACATATTGACCTCGTTTCTCAGAGAGAATAAGAGAGAGAGAGCGAGAGAGAGAGAGAGAGAGAGAGAGCAAGCTGGAGGTTTTGGTGAGGTTGGGCTCTGCTGGCTTTATTCTCATGTTCGATTTGTGTCACTCTGAGCAGAAAACCCATCAATTAGATCAGTTGTATACCTTCATTTTTGTCAATGATTACGTGCCTTACTTCCCTTGTGGCTCTAAGCCTCTCTGTTGCTTAAATGACATGCATACATGCATACTGTTATTTAAGTACTGTGCATTGACCTAGAGATAAATAAATAATAGCATACATGACTGAATACACAGAACAGCTCTAACAGCATCCTAAATCCAGGTTTTTTTGTACATCGCTAAGGCTTTGTGATTTCCACTTCTTCACACTGACTATTTCAGTTTGAGTTTTTATAATTTTATTCTCATCAAAATGAAGTATGACAATGTCTTGTGTTTGTTTGCTGATAAGAAAGTGAACATTACCACCGTGACTTCACCCAATGGTTTCTAGTGGACTGTGTTAAAGCCTCTGGTTTGGCATTTAGGTTGCTTCATCTTTGTTATTTTGTTGTTGTTGTTATTTTAGAGCGACCATATTTAGAAGGTTGGTGGAGCTGGAAGAGAGTGAGGGGTTAGCAGTCAGGTCAAGCTAGTGCTAACCTTTACAGCTAGCTGCATCAATAATTTAAGATTATTGTGATTGTGTGTGGTTATTGTTTACTTAATTTTTTGTAAAAACAGGTATAACAAAGGTTTCAACTGGAACAAAGAACATCCAACCATGAATGGTGTATTTACAGCAAACGCCCAGTAAGAGGGTCTTACGTATCTCCTGCTTTATTATATAACTGTAGATGGGACCGCAATTTACAAGACTAGCATGATGCCATTTTGATGGAGATGTTAAACTAGCGAATGAGACCATTAACACATTAAGGAACTGTTCACTGAGAGGATAAATCAAGTGAGAAGAAGGCCCTTTTTCACATAGGTGTTATTTAATAGTGCTTCTTTCTGGAACCAAAAACATCTCCCCCTGCTGGCCTTTAGAAAGGATGCAGGGTTAAGGCGACATCGGTAACACACATCGGTAGGTAATCAGTGTTGATAAATCCCACATGTTCTTAACCAGCAGGCTCGTGCATGTTCGGGGACATTTGCATTCAGAAACGCCTCCACTAAACCCTTTATGGTAACAACACACCTCTTTAAAAACCACGTGAACATATTTACCTCTGCGGAATAATACGAGAGCAAAGAAAAGGAGCTTTATAACAGAAATTGAAGTGGATGAGGTTGACTAAAAAATGGTAATAAATAAATAAATAGATAAATAGATAAAATAAGGTTAGTAACTCTCACGCTAAGTGACAAAAGAACAAATGCTGCATGAGAGAAGGTGACAGGTCAGAGGAGAAAAGACGAAGATGAAGTTTGAGATTAAGCTCAGTGCAAAAAATAAAACGCATCACGGCACAAAAGCGAGAGGCATTTGCAGCTGGAGCATAACAGAATAATCCACAATTTCACCCAAGAAGGGTGCATTTACAGCGTATTCTTTAAGGTTTTGGAACTAATTTAGGCAACACGTCTGTTCCAAACATGACAAATAATTTATTTGGGGTTTTTAATTCAAGAAAACTCGGAACACGCCTCTACGGTGAGATTGATTCTGTGACACTCGTAGTGCTTTTAATTTGTAGTTTTCAATGTTCTACCGCTAGATTCTGTGCGTAAGCATGCTCAGAGCTATGCTTATATTTACACACATTTCTAAGTAAAAGTACAAGCTGATAAATCCCACTATTTGCGTAGGAATGTTTTTACGCACACATTATGCACAGAACCGTGTTTACGCACTGTTGAGCCCTGGAGGCTCAATCAACTTCCAATATCAGGTCTCTTCCCAGAAAAATAAAATAAAATCTTGGTAAGGATCTAACAGCAAAGCTGTCCCTTCATTTGTTATCTATTGTTTTCTGCTTTATAATGAGTGTTACATCCCAACATGGCAACACACTTGTTTTTTCATCTATGTGTCAAGCAGCAGGAAGTGTTTCTTACTGGATCCATCTGTCTGAGTCTCCTGTAATGACCCTCTAGCTGCCTCTTATCTCACTGTGTAAAGCCGTCAAAACAGAAACTGAAAGTCATCCAAAGGAACTAGAGGAAACTGTTTAAATTGAATATAAAATCCTGTCTTAAAAAAGCTGATCAGCAAAAATAAAGAAAAGATGGGGCAGACAGAGCGGTTATGCAAGAGTACAGTCTTCCAGTGTGATTAGGAGAGCTGCTTTTGTTTGTGCATTTGGTCATTTCTACATTAATAGCTGATGCACACATGTTGACGATGAGAATGTGATCTGCCAAGTTTAAATCAGTGAAAACACCAATACACCTTAATAAACATGTTCATGCCATATTTTCCTCTTCCTCTCTTCTGCTCTTTTCATTGACATATCGGGTTTGGCATTAATTAAACATGTCTGTTTTATAAATGAATTATACTGTTATGTTTTCTAAGCTGTAAAATAAACAATGTCTTTATAATAGATTAATAGATAGATGGAGAGACGCTGCTACACTCTTTTTCACTTTGGTATTTACATTGAACACACATCAAACACATTCTCCCACAAGCTTGAGCAAGACTGTAGCGGAGCTTCTGCAAAACAAATTAAAGCCTGCGTGCAGAAAAATGATTTTTGTGCATACGAAATGTCAAAGGCCACCAACAGAAAATCAAAAACTAAATCACTATTGGCAGAAACCGTTCAACAATTTATTTTCTTATAGCTGTGTATGTATTTGTGCATACGAATACATATTGTTTAATTTGACATTATAGTTTGTAACCCACTAAGACTGATCTCTATTCTCTATGTTCTCTCTAAGATGTGTGAATGTGTGCTGTAAGTATGTGAGCATGTTTACCTTGGAAAAGGGTGATATCTTTGACTAGTCCCGGCCCAAACAAGCCTTCCAAGATGCTTTCAAAACCTGAGAAAAAGTGGAGAAACGTGACATTAATTCAAGCCGACATGTTTATCATCAAAACAACAAAAGACTGCTGCTTAGATACTGATTGTAGCAAATAAAAAAGAATTACTGTCACACAGGATGCAATGACTTCATAGATGTTTTTTTTATATATATAGCAAGAACTCAATGAATCATTTGAAAGATATTTGAAGCATTATTCTTCTTCTTTTGAAGGGGGGATGGGGGGGTACTTAAATTATGACGTTTTTCCCGTAGGACATATTTCGCTGATGCACAGCCTCCAGTGCACCCAGCAGCAACCAAAACCAAAAACCAATAATAGCAGCATGAAGCAGTTTGTATTATTAAATCATGCTCTGAATTCAGATGTATTTTCTGATCAATTAAATGAATACTGACCAGAATAATATTTTTTAATATATGTATGTTGTGTGTACCGACGTCCACATTAAAAACACATGAAATGAAAATACAGATTGAGTGAAGAATGATTAGAAGGCACATAAAACAAAGAACAAAGACTTTTCTTCGTCAAACATAAAACACAAACACACCTAAATATCTACAAAGAAGGCCGTGTGACACTTATTATTCATATATACACACAGTAGACACACACCCACACGTGCGCCTAAACACACATAGTGTCGAAGCATTTATTAGTCAAATGCACAAAAGACCTACACACAAACACACACCCTCGTCTTGCTTTCCAGCTCTTAAAGCGAATTAGTGCTTTACCTAATACACCAGGCTAATGTCACTCACTTTTTTTATTAACTGTAAATACCCTCGTTCGGCTGTTGCTTGGCAACCTCATACAGAAGAGAAACATAAATACATATTGCAATTTTCAACCTGACCCCCCCCCCCCCTCCCATCACTCCCCTCCCCCACCCCATCCTCCATTAAATGGAAACAGAGGCAGACGGAGAGAAACAGAGACAAAGAAACATGTAGGTGTGTGTGTGTGTATAAATGTGTGTGTGTGCATTTATTCCGTGGAATTGAAAGGTTAACGGAGCACATACAGTCTCTCTCTCGTACACACAGACACACAAATGCACGCAGTTCAAGTGTAGCCACTTGTCAGGCCACATACTTTACATTGCAGGACAAAAACTATCGGCATGAAGCACAGTCTGTATGGATATTTATTTCTCTTTTATAAAATCATTACAGTAGACCTCACGGCAGCAAAACATTAGCTCCTACAGCGACGTTACAAGCAACAGACAGCAACGTGTCAACAGACAGCAACGTGTCAAAGAGTCAAGGTCTGTGGAGGAGTTTTATAGGTCTGTGCTCAATAACTTATATGTGGTCAGTTATTAATCCTCTTTCTCTCCTTTGTGTGTCCTGCTTCAGGATGTATTGTTTGAGTAATATACTGTATAGTCTGTAAGGGATGAGGCAAACCGTATTCTTTTAGTCTGGTCTGTTTACAGTACCAAATGATGGATTCATTGAGGGTGTTTTCATACATAGCTGAACAGTATTATGGGAATATTACGAATGAAACCCTATCAAAAGTAAATGGAGTAATTAGATATGGTATTGTAAACAAAACATTTCCCTGTATTTCAATTTGCATTGTTTTGAAGTTGATATTTTCTTATGTTGTAAAATTCTCTTCATAATTAATGTTGAAAGTAAACATCCTGAAACTAAAGCTGAAAATCAACCTCTACACTCCTACACTACAGAACTTTATCTGATTACCCTGCATTTGTTTATATGCTACTATTTTGAAAGCACATTTAATCTTTCCAACACACACACACACACACACACACACACACACACACACACACACACACACACACACACACACACACACACACACACACACACACACACACACACACACACACACACACACACTAACGGCAGCTTTGGATTGAACTATGAACTCTACGAATTATTACTTGCTCCACCATTATACAGTCCCAATGTGCTGGAGTTTAATGCCAAACAATTCAATATTTGTTACCCTAATGGGAACTGCCCAGTGTTTCAGCAGCCCATATTCTAAAAATTAAAATAGTCCTAATAATGTTCCATAACAACAAAAGCCCATTTTTTCAAATCCCTGGAAAAAATATTTTGTCAACATCCCCTTTAAAAAAATGTTACATTGCTTAGACATCTCTTAAGATGTATAGTGTAAGATGCTAGAGAATATATGACTGTATGTCTACAAGAGTTCCTACAAGTATAGAAGTACAAACATTCATGTGTGGGTGCATGTGAAGGAGAGAGACTTTAAAGCATACTGTATTTTGGGATTGGTGCTTTCCTCTTCCGATTCAGCACCATGGACAGAGTCACCCCAAACTGCTGCAACAGCCTGAATTCTTAATTTCTTGGATTTTCTATTGGGCAAACTGGCTTTTCTTTTTTTACTATTTGGAATTTGTGCTGTCATTTAAGCAGCATGGCAACACTGTGAGGGGGAAGTACACAAATGTAACATTGACATGTTCATTACACTTCTTAAGGGGGGAAAAATCAACACAAACAATAGAGACTTTTATGGACTGTATCGCACAAAGATTGAGTTTATTTCTGGGTTAACCACAAACTTCAGGAATTAAATCATGTGATCACACCTCAGAAGGACAATATTAAAGCTAACACTTAAGAAGACGAATAGACGAGGCAGTTTTTTGGGCCATACCTGCCAACAAAATATAAAACTACACCTGTCATTTTTGTTCTGATAGGCCAATGCATGAAACTTTGAACCAAAAGATTACCTTGCAAAATGACTAATAAACATTAAGAACACCAACAAACACTCACTGTCATATTGAACCACAGGGGTGAAATACCAATTGCTTCAAATTGTATCAACTCGTCTTTTCAATTGTTTCAGCTAATTGAAGTAAAATACCAAAAAAACGACTTTAATGTGCTCGTTTCAAATCAATGAGGCCATTGTTGATTATGGGTTTATACTTGCAGAAATGCCAGTATGTTGCATTTAGTCGCATTAATCTGATGTGTGTGTGTTTGTGGAGCCAAATCCCTCATTAATACTTACTTACTGTTTCTTTCAGTTTGTGCTGGCCCAGCACCAGGAACAAATTCAGTTTTGTTATTCTTTAGATTCCAGCAAGACCTATCATTTGGTGATGGTATGATAGGCACATCACCTTTCACATACTAAGCAGGAGGGGGCTTGGGGGGGGGGGGGCACCACCAACAAACAGCGGCAACATAAGGCAGAAAATTAACAAAACACAACACCATCTGAAAATCCTTTTTTTTCCTTTTCTAGATATGTATGAAAGATTGACCATCAAAGCCAGTGACCAAATTATACAAAACATTTACTTTGATGTTCCAAAACTAGTATAATCAGAAGAGAATCCTCAATTCAGCCCTCATTGTGTCCGCTGAATCCTTATTGGTTTAACTGTCATTAAAAACACAGAGCCTGAAAAAAATACTTTTTAGTGTCAGTGTTCAGAAGGTTTTATTTGAAGTTAAGATTAGAGTGACATAATCCTGTGTCAGGGACAGCATTACAACTTTGTATGAAATTTAAATTCTTATTTTGGTCATTCAAATCAGCCACATGAAAATGTCACTGGCAAGGATACAACACCTCTCCTCTTATCTTGCTTTCTTAAAGTAATTCAGCACTGCATAAGTAGAAAAAAACACACACACACACACACACACACACACACACACACACACACACAGACACACACACACACACATCCACATCCACATCACAAAGTTCTCTTAAACCTGCACATGCAAAATTCATACGGCCTACAAAGGCAGCTTTGATAACAAAAAATCGGAAGCTTCAAAGAATTTTCAAAAGCTTCAATTTTTTTCCTCGGCTCCAGCTGCCAATATTCACAGAAACACAGCTATGCTTTCAAGTCAAGGGGAAATAATTAGGGCTGCATTGTGAGTAATGAGCTCTGAGAGTCAAAGTTACACAGGCCTCTGCACTATTTGGGCCATAAGATGCAGAGTGTTTCCATATTTAAATTGACAGTCGGTCACATGTGCACCCTCAGCAGTGGCCAGCGTAAAGTAGAAGATGACCCCCCTCAAGGCAGAGGCTGCCATTGGATAGATGAGTTCTAGGATGTTATTGGACAAACGAGTTTAGGGGATGTGATTGGCTAGATGGGATTACAGCCACAGAGTCTCCCGAGCCACAGGCAAAAAGCTCCAGAAATGTAGGTCAGTTAGTGAACGCACTGTGGGCCCAAAAGCATTCACACATGACATGGTTGAGGGAGAGAATGCACATACACATCTATACATCGAGCATCATGGGGCCTGGGATTCTGTCAGTGTGTTATGCAAAAATGCACACATATACACACATACACACACACAGAGCTGTACCCAATCCCTGAAACGTCCACTGTGTCACATCGTTTCACTTCAGCGTCCGGCAGCACAGCCCAGAGCAGTGTGACACAAACTTAGGGACTCACACATGCACTACAACACACATTAAAACACACACATGCATGGAGAGAATCACAAGACACACACATCTGTACCAGAAGGAACAAAAGACAACTCATAATGCAAGATTTTGAACAAATTTGACCACATGAACTGTACACTGAAATTAAAAGATTGAGGAGATTTTCTCATGTGTCCAAGATTGAAAATACCAAAAAAATGAACCATGATCACTTCCAGTTTCAGAACAAACTTAGATGCCTGGAGGAGGATCAGCAGAACCCCGATAAACCTAGATGCAGGCATGTTAACATCCACTGTCTGCAAGCAAAGAAAGTCACTGATTTGATTTTCCCACTACCTGCAGACAATGAGTTTGAAGTATAATCTATTGATACAAGAATCTCAATAAACCATGCTGTTATTGATACACATAGCTGACGTTTAATAAAGGTATTTAGGGTTTAATATGACTTGTAAACATTAATTAGTGCTATAATTAATCTGCATTGCAGCAGAATCCCTTTTGCCTTGTTATTGTAAATTAAATGATCAAACCAGTCCCTTATACTCATTGAATTGTCCGAAAATTATACTGAGATGTACAGAAGTAAAAACAAATTTTGTCGCGAATATACACTTGTGGTGAAGTGAAACAGGATATTTAAAGGCACCACCTATAGCAACATTTTCAAAGTAGCAGTAAATATTGCCTTATTCATGAGTAGAGTCAGTTAATAACATCAACAAAAGATTCTGATTTCTGATCTATTTTGTTTGAAGCTCCACTATAGTGCCTGGGATTCTTGTATTATTCAAAATTGCAAGGCAAGATTATTCATCCCCTCCCCCCGTTAAGCAATGGTTGTGGGAAAATGAACAATGCAGACAATGCAAGTGAGATGGAAGCCATTAGCAACCAGTACAGGAGTTGCACATGTTACGTCTGTTCTATGAAATGTGGAGGACCACCAGATGCCAAATCTAGTAATTTAATCGGCTAAAGCATGTAGATTGAGATAATCAAATGGAGAGATAGAGGAACACTGGAGCAAGAGACCTGAGGGTATGGGGGGTGGGTTAAATCTGAAAACAACCTGGATCGGCTGTTTTGAAGTGTGCTGTTAAGCTGTGGTGTGACAATGATGGCTGGGTACCATCGATATGATAAATGTGTTGTTAGTAAACACTGACCTGACCTATCTATCAGTTAGGCTCCCGCAGAGACAAAAACAGAGTAAACGTGGACTGTGCCAGAGAAGAAACCATTAGACGTTTTGTTTTGGAAAGAACGTTGCCAAATGACGAGGAAATGTTTAATTAATTTGCCTCAATGTGGACATGACAACAGAAAAATCCATTTAGGACTACATCAAAACATGTAAGGGGGGGGGGGGGGGGGGGGGGGGGGGGGGACATCCGGAGTGATGTTGGAGCAATGCTTCGCTGTCTGTTGAGAGCAACTGAGCTATTCAAAAATGTATTCAGGCTATGCTTGTCAAATCAATGCACATACACACATACAAGCATGGGAAGAAACATCATCTTTCCCATTTACAACAGCTGTGGAGAGACGCCAAACACCGGAGGAAGCAGTCGATGTGAGAATGAACAGGGAATGCAGAGGGAAGGAAAACAAAGACTGCAGAAGAACGGGGACCCGATGTTTGGCTTTCTTGTGACCATTTGACATAAACTATATATAGTACTGCATGCGCATTCATAATTTAGCATGACCCAGGTCCACAGAACAGGGCCCCCATGCCTGGACATGATCAAATCAATACCTAATTAACCCTAACAGGGATCTGGCCTTTAGGGAAGAGGAAGTGAAACAACATGCAGGAGAAGGGTAGGAGGGATCGACAAGGCAAGTTAGCTTAACACCTTAGACCTGACACCTTTTTCATACCGAAATTTACGAAAGAGCGCAATAACAAAGCGACACCTTCCTCCATCTTTGTGCTTTTACATACGACCAAACAACACAGTCATATTGGATTCCCAGTGTGAGAGGTGTGACTTGTAAACACTTAGATTTCCCCTCTGTTAGGCCTTTGTTACTACCTCCACAGCTGGACTTCACCCAAACATTATTCCTCTCTACCCTTACAAGCAGAATAAAAGCGTGTCAGTCCCCCTTGAACATGACAGAGTTAGTTTGTGGTGGTCGCATTTTCATCCCATGTTCATCTAAAACCTAGTGGCGACAAAAGCCACCAGGTCATTGATGTCCTGTTTGTTCCATTGCGCGATGTGGGCTGTGTGTTAGCAAAGAAGTTGCACTCACACACAATCTGTCTCGCAGAAGAATCTTACAGGGACAGGATGACTTTCTTAATTCATCCCTCTTAAAGTGGAAACGTTTCTTCTCTTACATTCTTAACAATGCAGCACACAAAGACTGAGGCCAAGGACGCAAGACACTACAGAATAACTATGGCCAAAGCTGCTCATGGTTGAACGGCAATTGGCCAGCAGCTGAGACTCGCTCGTGGCAAAGACACAAGAATGGTTCTGCCTTTCTCTTCAATGTTACTGTCTGAAAGCACTAGCGCTCCACTCGTACATTAATATCTTAACCAAAGCCTAGCTTAAAACATGAGGAAACGTTTGTAAGGAAGGAGCTGCAGCAGTCTGGCATGACAAAAATGGATTTGACATGTTGTGAAGGGTGCTCAGTACAGCCGTATGAAAAGGATCTGATGATACTGGTGATCTCACCCAATCAGTGGATGTTAGAGATGCTAATGGAAAAGCATGAATTAAACAGTTGATGCTTGGTCAGCTGGTTCGAGCACAGCTACAGCGCTGAGGCCTTGTCTTGGTCTGCTAATGTGCTGAAAGCCCTCTGAAGATGTTAAAACAAGCCTTTGATTTTTAAGGGAAAATAAAAAACACATGTGAAATACTGTAGCCATGGGGGCTTTCTGTTACCAATATATTACATACATTCCCATGTGAAACCCTAAGGGCTACATTCCCAAGTTTTCTGTACAGTCTCTTTCAACAGTAACAGCACTATTAAAACTGTACACGCGGTACAACCCTAAGTTCAAATCATTTCCTTTTATGCAAGTAGACAAAACAATCTTGGTGATCAAGGGACCCAGGTTAGGAATGTAGCATCATTTTGCTGCATTCCTAACCTGTCACATTAGCTGCAAAGGACAACTCAGATGAACATTTTTGGTAAGTGTTGTTGCTTTGTTCGGACATTGATTTTCTTGGTAAAAGAATGGGTGTGAGTGTTCTTATCCCAAATTGTTGGAAGCCAGCAGCAGATTTTTATAATCTCCGTTCTCCAAATTAGCTCCAATTAGAGACTGAGACATTTTTCTTCTTAGGTAAAAACAACAGAAACCCTGTATCCTTTGCTCTTTGACCCTGTGTATAATCTCTATAAAGCAACATTTCAGGCTTATCCACTCTGGTGACAGTGAGGGACACGGCAAAGGAGTCAGGATTTGGAATGACACGGGGACATCACATGACAAGTCAGCAACCAGAAACGCTAAAACAGAAATTTACTGGCAGACTAATGCATTTTTTCCACACGTTCCATATTTACTGTGTTTTGGATTCTCCTAACAGTGATAAACTATACAGTATGTCTAATGGGGTACATTAGGCATTGGACTGCAGAATGAAATGTACAGTTAACCTTAGAGTTGATCTTTTTCATGTCTAAGTATGTTCCTTTGCATGGTCAGCCTCCATTTTAACGTCACACACAAAGGAGCCTGAGCCTCAGTGCTAGCTTCTGCTAATGTACCAAAATGCACATTATATATAAATTATGATTAGGACATGGATTTTAATCTTTAGGAGAAGAGGTTTAAAAAAAAAGGCAACTGTAGAATTAAGAAACATAATTTTTCCTTTGGCTATTTGCAGTGCATTTTTAGCTATCTTAAGGTAAATAAGATTGAAACAGTTAACCACATCAGCAGTCCAAAGCTTCAGTGCAGCCTTTAGTAGGACATGACAAGCTAACGAACTAGTAAGCAAATGTTATTTCTAGGTAATTTGCTATTTGTTGTGAATACAGAACATATTTTGCTCTATAACCTACACGTCATGTTTGGTCATTTTTCTTTCTTTATTACATTTTTTTAGAGAGAGATACTTGTACAATATTTGGCCTTGGTTGTTAAAGTGAGTCACTTTCTGAAAGCTCTTTTTCCTTCTTTTATTTCTTTCTTACCCAAAGATGTCGCCCCAAGGCCACTGGCTGCCTGGTTTGACTGGTGGATGTTTAACTGACTGATGTTTAGAAATAAAATTCAGATATACCTTGGTGCCTCAGCGGAGCTTGAGAACAAAGGAGATTTTTGTCTACCAGAAACGTTTCATTGTAAGAGTCTGTTTTGGTAAAAACAATATGTTTGATTGAAAATAACAATAAAAACCAATGACACTCAATAACAACACCCTTTAGAGAATTCCAGCAGAAGTAATCTTCTGGAGCAATTCTAAAATGGTATTTACCTGTTAGTCATTTAGAGCCAGAGCAATTTGATGAACTCTGTTTTAGTAAATCTCTCCTGAAACAATGAAAGCAAAAGTAATAAAAGTATTACATTTAATTATTTGGTTTATCCGATGTTTGACATAAATGCCATTTAAACATTACTTTTTTACAAAATACCAAATAATGGATGAGTTATATTTAACCATTATCAAATTCTTGCAAAATAAAGAGTCATTTAACCAAGGCCAATTCACAATTCACCAAATCCTTTTTTTCTCTTCAGGGACCAAACTTCAGTAAATAATTTTTTGCCAAACACAAAAGCTTGTTTACACAGTCACAACCACCCCTGGCAAAGTTTGAGCAGTGTGATTGTGCATTTACAGAATGATTGCATGTATATTTGTAAGTGTGTGTGTGTGTGTGTGCGTGCGTGTGTGTGTGTCTGTGTTGGGGAATGAGGGGGGAAATTAATAAGCAAATATGTGCATGATTGGTGTGGAGGTACACAGAAACTCAAACAAACTGCAGGAAACACACACTAGCACACACATTGACTCACACACACACGAAAAGGAAAGAGACACACCCCCTAAACAGAGTGTGTCGATTCAATCTGACGGCTTCTCAGCAAACCAAATCCCTAATCTCATCTCATCTCTCTCTCCCTCTGAAGTATCCGGTGATGAGCTCAAAGGAGGCTGATGTGCACTGGCAGCTATTTCTGTGACTAACACACCACCATCACACACACACACACACACACACATACACACACACACACACACACACACACACACACACACACACACACACACACACACACGTGAAGAAGAAAAACAATGTTTGAGTAATCGGAATTGGGCTGTGCCTCAAAAGAAGGTGAATCATGACCAGAATGCACACATGAAACAGTGGATTTTGAAGTTTTGCTGCCACGGTATTGTAACAGTCCGACTTGTTACATTTGAACATGGTCATGGCTCAGGGAGGGGAGGGGAGCGGAGGGAGAACATTAAATAGGTCATGCTCCCTGATTGGTTGACGAATCAGCCCCTAACATCAAAGAGCAGCACATCGGATGACTGCATGTGTGTTCAGCAGATCACTCTCCTCTTCAACGCACACACACAGAAAATGTATGTATGCAAGAGTGATTTTAAAAATGCAAAAAAAAATTTTTTTAAATGGTCAAGGCAAATTTGGCTACCTGTTTCCCCCATAATGCATTGGGGCACTCAGATGGGGTGTGGTGCTGCTATGAAATGGTGCTCGGTTTTCCTTTGAGTTTGCTTTGCTGCAGCCTAACAGACGTCACAGCAAAAGGAAAGGGGAAAAAAAATCTGTCCAATTACTTGTCTAATTATCTAATTATTTCAATTATGTGCCTGAGAGCAGGAAGGAGGATGAAGATGGTCTTTGTGTTTCCTTTTGCCCTCTGTGCTCCGGGTGATGACACCTGGAAATATTATCTCTCTGCATTAGCCTCCTGCTTTTGATTCTGATCTGCCTGTGCATATCTGACTGCCTCATTTCTCCATACTCTGAATTAAATATGCAATTAAGTGTTTGATTTGCATGTTTTTCTCTTTCTGCACCCAGTTGGAAGGAGGACAAGAAAGAAAAGAAGGAGGTGCAGGTATATGCAAATGCTAACAAGAAACAAATTGGAAACAATTACAGGAGTGATGGGGGAGTTTTTGTGTTTGTTCAAATGAATGAGTTTGGGGGGGAGTGGAGGGGTGAAAAGCACTGAAGAGAATGAGAGTGGTAATTGGTGTGTTCTTATATTGGGTGCCAATTAAACTAATCAGCCTAAGTGGTAAACAATAGTTAAATGATGGAGTAAAAGACCTGAGAGAACAGACTGCAGGAATACAGACTGGACTGACACTACTGGGATGAACTGATTAAGTGTTCATAGTCTGCTTTTTATTTCAGTTCTTGAGGGTTTTGGTGTCTCTGTAGAAATTATGTTGCTTAACAATGACATGTATGTAATTTAAAACCAGCATTCTAAAACCTGTGGCCATTTTAATATATATTTGGGGAACAAATGGCCCAAAGAAATAGACCCAATAGATCCAGACTAACAAAAACAATAACCGGGTAGTTTCTGGTGATGCCTTCATCTGTTTGTTTACTTTTATATTGTATGACTCTGGTATTTCAAATTGTTTGTGTGGATATAACACATTCATTGTGTAACAAACAATACAGAAAGAAAACAACTGATCAGGGCAGTGTTTTCTGTGTAATCTGGTAGTTTTGAAGAGAGCAATGTAAGAGTTCATTCTGGTGAATCTAAAATCGTTTTTTTTTTACTTTTTGCTTTTTATTTTAAAAGGGTATAAGTTAAATGGAACCTCTCTGTAATGTTGTCAGACAAAAAAGAATAACAATCGGACCCTCTCATCGACAAAAAAAAAAGAACTTTTAGTAAACGTACTTCAATTTGGGGAGATTTACCACCAAGGGTTACATTTCAGCCATTACAGACCATTTTGAATCCATCTTTTAAACCAATCTTTTTTCATTATTGGTTGGATTTTCTTTGTGTAAAAAATGTACTTATTGAAATAGAGCATACAAAACTAGGCATAACATGCTAAGTTAATAGATGGAAAAATCAAACATGACACAACAAATCGAGGGAAATCCCAATCTGACTCTGATCTGCACAAATTAAGCTCAGTTAATCATTTTTAACAGTGTGGAGCTCTGAGAAATCCAACACGCTTATTTAAAGATAAAGGGACCTCAAATCGGATTTATTTTGACTCAACTCTAACAGGAAAAATCTCTAAACTTGGCAACATGACAGCTGACTAAACATCTGTCCAAAGCGGATATGAACAAGTCATGTGACTTTTGTTTACAAGCCTGGATTCCCCTGCACATGGTCAGTTTGAGGCTAAAGAACGCTAACAGCTGTAAGTATGATTGCACCTCTTTACTGAAAGCCCGAAAAAAATAATAGACGGGAAGTGAGATCTTAGGAGGTTCAACTAATGACGACAAATAGGAGAAGAACGTGGAAAGTTAACCCGTTGTGTTGGTTAATCTTTTCTAAGGGTTGGTGCTTGCAGTCAGTCAGCACTGGCACCATCTGCACAAGCGGTTCTCAACCATCTGCCTCTGAGCCCGAGAGTGTACTGGAAGGGTTTCCAAATTAACTAACATGCTTTACCTGCCAACATGCCCTTAATGCCGAGAATTTGTCTATTAGAAAAAGCACTGCTTTTTCCAGAAGCAGATCTGATCTATTCAGTCAAACATCCTTCATACTTGTCTCCTCTTTCCTCTAGATTTGTTTTCTTATACCCATCATTTATTACAACAATGGAGAACCTCTTATTTGCAACATATGCTAGGTGTTTGATGTTGACCAGTGACCGATTTGATGACTTGTTAGCTGAGATTGGTACAAGGATTTTTTAAATGGACACCAACTACCACCATTCACTTTCACGAACTGTCACACATTCACTGAAATCTGGATTTCTGTTGTGGTAAGAACCCAAAATGAACAGATTTTGCTTTGTGATCTATTAAGAATAAACTGTCCAGAATGATGTCGCAATAAATACATCAAGTCGCTGTTTTGAAAACATTTGGATTTTTTTACGTGTAAAAAACAAACTCAGTTATAAGATCAGGAATGAAAACATAGTGTCATACAACTTCTGAGTTGAAATTCAACTGATGCAAATTGAACCCACCTTGCAAATTTGCATCTTTGCATTGAGCTTTTTGTATAATCACAATGCGCAAAACAAAATTTCCCTTTTGGTTTGAACACACGTGAACACTGTATGTCTGCTCATCAGCATCAGATAGACCTGTACTTCTTTATATATGAATACAAGGTATAGTCTTAAATCTTTCTTATTAAAGTGGCTTCATGTCCTTGATATAAGAAGTGCTTTTTTGAAGAAAAGAAATTCAAAGCACAAAATAATTCAAAGTGACTGACTTGACGAGACAGGGGGTGTTGAATGGGTCAGTGTCTGGGTTTTTGTTGGCAGTGGCCTTCAGTACTCCAGCACATTGACACATGAACTCTAGCGACACTACCAAAAGATCAAATAATGATGATAACATGCTATAAACTTTGCCAGAGCTTTCATTCAGCTTCCTCTAAAGAAACTTATTTTATTTTTTGAAGTAGCCTACTTCTAAGACCTTTGATTCCTACATTTTAAATATGCATAATTCTCTCCTTCCCCATGAAAAGGAGAAGAGTTTTTTTCATTCTATTGCCAGTACAGGTTTCTCGCCACATACATGTCTAGGTCTTTCATTACGTTGCAAGGTCGAGTGAAAGATGGAAAAAACATTGAAAATGAATGTCATACAGAGTTAACAAAACAAGAAATGAAATGAATTACAGCCCCCTTTTTTGATGCCTTCAACATATTTTCTTGCTCATCAACATCTATTTAAATTCATGAAAAGAATCTAAAAAGTCAGGTTGCAGCTCAGAGGGAAGTTATTAAAATAACAAAGGTTTAAACTATTACTGAGACAGAGACCTTGCCTTTTAAAGACAACCTCGCTTCTCTGCAACGAGGTCCTCCAACAAACACTCGAGATTTTTATCATTTCTAAAGGGCAGCAATTTGCAATCCACTGGAAACAGAAACCTTTCAGATTGAAGAGGGCAACACACGGCCCTCCCTCTGTCCTTGAATTTATCTCCTCTTTCATGATTTTGGCTGACATCGTTGCCCCTACTAAGAGATTCCACTAAAGTTGACCCCAAACACACATTCCCCAGCTCAGCTGCAAATGTATGCTCGTTCCACCTGCTCATCATCTAGAGACATTTCTGTACTTGTTTTGTGGAAGTGAATTAAGTGTCATCATTCATACCTTCAAATGTTACTCGATATATTTAAACCATAGGAATTTTTTTGTTTAAATGACCAATAGATCCAAAAATAGCGGCAAAGTCATTCTTGAAGGCAATGTGCTCAATAAAAACATGTTCTCCAAAAGGGTTCGTTCTGTCCCCCGAGATTCTCAGGTTGTTATTATTGTGTCCATTATCTCCACGGAAATGATCCCTAGAGAAATAAAAACGTTTTGTTAAAAAGTGTTGGCTTTGATGAGAACAAGGTAGTGAATGTTTCTGAATTAAAAAAAAAAAAAAGATCTTACATAAATGAATAGTTTATATCTCTTTGTCCATGTTTCCAGACAGGATCCTTCCCTAACTATCAGACTGAATATGTCTTATTTGGGGGATATATCGGGGTTGGACCAAATAAAACCAGAACTATGAGCTTTTGTCAAGCAAGCGAGCATGTTTCACTCGATGGTTGGTCGTATTGATTCTTCAAAGTTTGAACAATGAACGTATGTACGACTGTTGGAAAGTTCTGTGGTGATGGCACACAAGTAAACAGTCGCTTGCTGGATCTCCTCGTTAGCATCAAAGAGCTGTGAAACCGAAGTCTGTGTCTGCGTCATTATCTGCTAACACCGAGCCTTCCCTGCTCAATCTTCCACTGGTAATTACTATCAAGCTCTCTGCAAAGGGAGGTGGGGGAATTTTACTATCTTAATAACCTTTTTTTTTTCAAGAAAAGATAACATAATGGCTCCACTGTGTTACAAAACAATAATAATAAAAACATCCATGGCACAAATGAGGCGTTGGACTATCAAATGAGAAACAAGAATGGAAAGCAAACAAGGCTGGCATCTCATCTTGTTAGTTGAGCTGACTTGGCGGTGTGTGTTTCTGGGTTTTTTTTCCGCAGCATTCACAACTTCAACATCATTATGGGTCTGATCAGCAGCTCGTTTTTTTTTAACACTCCCTCATTTCAGCCCTAACCTTTAGTTTGGACTCTGTCAGTATGAAGAGCTACATCACATAGGGGAGGTTAACAACAACAGATGGTATGGTGTTTGGTCAGAGTTATGTGACTATAGGAGTGCATTATGCCTGTGTTTATTATTGTAATGTGCACCTCGGTGTGGTTGGATTATTTTGATCTGTTCAGTTGTGTGGCAGGAGGCGGACAAAGAGAGTGAGATGGTTCAGACATTTTCTGTTAACCGTCTTCTTCACCGTCACATTTCTGGTTTATGTAGTCTTTTTTGTTTTTGTCTTTATTTGAATGTAAAGGGAAAACTCATCTAGCCTTCAGGATTGCACTACAGATTAACAGATGCGTAGCATTGTGGGTGAAACAAAACTTGCGAAATTTGACCTTTTCAAGAAATGTCTGGAAGTTAATCAACCTAGATTCTGGTGAAGATGCCAGCTTTATGTGGTTCATCTTCATCATCAGACATTTGTTGCAGGCTATCTTCGGTCACCAAACAGTGAGAAGGGTCATCTTTGATCCTCTCTCACAGTGCGAAAAAAGACCATTGTTTTGTAGCCATGACCGTATTGTCACAATTCATCATCTTGCTTCTTGGCCAGACCAAAATCGTACAGTCTGTATCCGAGTTCAACCTTTAAACCAAAATTCTCAACTGCACACGAGATATTTCAAACATCTGAAAAGACAGAATGGTGTTAGATTTCCTGAGAGAAAACACTTCCATTTCCATGCTTCACAAACTCTCCTCTCGCGCTGCCTAAAAGCCAAAGTATTTTATTCACCGGAATCCTTCTGATCACACTCCCATGACTGTCTGAGCACATTCTTGTCCATCATTTGATTTCCATGACGACTAAGTTGCTTTATTTTTCATTCTCAAGAAAAGATCTACTTTAACGTCCCTTGTAATTTTGATATGGAAAAAAACTATTTCCTTAGCATCATGAAGTTCATGAAGTTCATGATGAAGGGAAGAACTTTTAACTTTTGTCTTTCCACACTTCAGATTTTTCTCAGAGATTAAAAGTTATGGTCACAAGTCTGTCTCCAAAAATTATGAGGCTTGAAATCCTCATTTTGATGCCTCTCACATGTACGAGCTGAACTGAACAGCAACGCACAGCGAAGAAGATTCCCAGACAGAGTCAAGCTTTATTTTAAGTTCCAGAATCAAACAGAATCAAATTATTGGGATATGAACCAAAACTCAATCAATTATCCAGAAACTAAAGCAAAGAAAATATATTTTCACTGGATAATAAAACCAGGGTGTTTTGTGGGAAATAAAAAGAGTTGATCAGTTCAGACTGATTTCACACTGCTTTCTTTAATATTCCCAAAGCAGGAAAAGACTTCTGAAAGATTTGTAGTCAACAAAGTCTTTTGTTGTTAAGAACAGCCTAACATATTTCTACTTGGATAAAGAGAACAGAAACAAAATGCTGCTCAATGATCCAACCTTTTTCTATGGCACACATTAAACATGACTTTCTACATATTCCTCCACTGTTGTGCTTGCTCATAGATCAGTTCACACATATTCAAATGAACTCGTTCACACTCATATCCACTGTCCAAAAAGTGAACTCGTTCACCTTCATTTATTTGTTTGTTTGGCTGCACTGAGCTACACTTTATCTTTAGAGCTTCCTGTATTTCCATTCCTTGTTAGTCATCGTTAAGTTCTACCCAAATAAGGCCCTAAAATATATTCCATTAACATTCCTGGAAAAGAAATATGACTAAAGGCAGCTAGGGCTCGGTTTTATTGTAACACTAAACTTGGCTTGACTTTATATTTATAGCGCTTTCATACATACACACAGCTGAAAGTGCTTCACAAAGATGTGAAAATAAAAGAATAAAATGGATAGAAAAGATTCAATTTTAAAAGAAGTTTTTCAAGACTGAAAATAATAAGATGAAATCAAAAAATAATATCAAATGTCCAAGAAAGTAAAAAAAAAACTGCAAAATAAATACCAGAGGTAAAGCTTAATAGTGCTTTAAAAAAGAAAATGATAGCACAGGGCTTTAATATCACAACAAAGAAAATGATCTAAATTTAATAAAAATGTCCCATTTGATCAAAGTGATGGGGTAAGCCTCCTACAGAAACACTTTTCGTAGCTTATTGGTTTTTGGAAGAGTGTTTTTGCTTCAGAGTTGATTCTGTTTGAGTCATTTGGCACATCTCAGCCTGAAGGACTCTGAGCTGTAACTGTTACACAGACAAACACACACTAATGAGACTCAGTGACTCCTTGTACCATCACACACACCACTGAGCAAAGATGCACTGCTTTACCACACACACAAACACACACTAATACACACATGCTGAATAAAAAAAACACACTACTTGTTTTGTTCTTGAGCATCAGGCAGAGATATTGTGCTAAACAATCTCATCTGTTCCCCACTTGACCCAGATTTCACTTGAATTAAAACTCGCTCAGAGCAGAGAGAGAGAGAGAGAGAGAGAGAGAGAGAGAGAGAGAGAGAGAGAGAGAGAGAGAGCGAGAGGACAGAGAGAGAGGGGTAAGGAGGAGCATGAGACAGACGAGGAGAAAGAGAAAAGATCTAGAGTGACATCATGTTTAGTGAACAGCTGAGCTACTGGAGAGCAGAAAATCCAATTTGTGCAAGCAGGACCGCGGCCACCTAACGCACCACCTCCACACCCCACCCTCCAGCCCCACCCACCCCCTACCCAATCCAAACACAGAAGCAGGCTGGGTGGGCCGTTTTTTTTTTAAGCTTTTAATGCCAGTGATTAAAGCCGGAGGAAAGGTTCGAGGTTCTCCACTAAGCGTCGGATCCTTTTTTTTATTTGTATTTTTTTACACAGCAGAGCAGCGCTGAGTGGACAGATGTGAAGCTTCCAGCGTCTGGAGCAGCTGCTGTGAATACGTTTAATCTCCACTGGATGCTTCATATCCTGACTGTTCAAACATTTTTGAAGACTTTTTGGTGTTAAACTTTGGCTTCATCAAACCTCTGACAACAAGGGGACACCGGAAAGAAACAAACAACAGTTTGTTAAATCAAAAGCCGATTTTGATTTTGCACCTGAACGCACCACATGACTTTAGAGGGTTTTGTGTGCCTCGGTTTTTTGGTGAGATGAAACACAAAAATCTCCACTAAAGAGAGACTCGGAGCGTGGCCACAGTCATGGCTTATGTTGTAAACAGGACTCAATGGATATGTGAGAGCGTATATAAATAAAACATCTTAGCACTGTACACAGTTTGATAATACAGTAGAGAATGATCAAGCTCATTAAATAGACTATTATTTACATAGGTCTCTTTAGAGAACAAAGAGCTTATATGAATGTATTCATTTCTGTGTTGAAGTGACAAAGGGGCAAGATTTTACTCAGGGATTTGCACAAGACACAAGTGTTTCTTGTAATGTTTATATGATGTTTATATTAACATCACTATTCCCACAGCTGCTTCATATTGAAATACATTAAGGCCAAATCAAATTTAAAACTTGAGCAATGTTGTGACTTTATAAAACATGGAAACCGTCTCGGTGCCATCACCCATTGGGTACTGAAGAGGCATTATGAAGCGATAGCAGTCGCCATATTGGAAATGCTATCTCAAACTTTCGATCAGCGCAGACAGAGGCAAAGTGGTGGAGCTGAGGAGGCAAACAGCTACACTATGCCCACATGTCAGGCAACTTGACCATGCCTCTCATTATGCAAACTTATACACAACTCTTAGCCTTTATACATTATGATTATTGATATATTATTGATTATACACAATTTAACCCTGAATTCAATAGTGTTAGGCTTAGCTAAACTTCCACTCTGGCACTTCTTCAAACCATCACAGTGTGATTTAAAACTTGAAGCATGTAAGGATAGCTCAAGATTGCTCTTAAAGGTGCCAAAATGTTTGTTTTAATGAAATCACTTTTGAGATGAAAGCACAGACGTGTAAACTTTTATTCATCATAATCTAAAACTGACATTTTTCTGAAGCATCTACAAACCTCCGCTGTTTCATAGATATGCTTAAGAGTGGTTATTGCAAATCGTCCACACAGGTGAAGGAATGATGTCTCCTGTGGTATTTTTTGGGCTCATATTTTTTGTTCTTTTACCAAAGTAAAACTTGAAAGCATTGCTTTTATATCCGTAATCAGCTGGGTTGCTACAATACCAGAATTTTAAATTTCAATATATAATACCAGATATAAATAAATGATATCGATACCTGTTTCAAAACCACATCATCAAAAATAGAAGTTCTAGGAAGTTGAGTAATTTCTTGTTTTTATCACCAAAGAATGCAAGCAAACTAATAACTGCACACTGAAATGTGAGTCACGATCTGGAGGTTGATACAAGCTTTCAGTACTTTTGCATACTATGGATTTTATACTCTGAATAATTAAATGAATACATTTTTAAAGTTTCTCTAAATCAAAGGTTATACTTGTGAAGTTAGATGATTGCCGGATGTCTCCTGTTACACTGGACGGATAAAAACATGCTTTTTCATAATTGCCTTGCTATTTCTTTATTTAAAAAAAAATATCCAAATGATAAGAGCTTATTTTTCAAGCATTGTGTATGTCTATTTCCCAAAACCTTTTTTGTATTGAAAAAAAGCTGATTAGTCCCTGAAGACTGATCCATGCTGGAAGCAAATTTCACACCATTTTTCAGAATCTGTATGTGGATCCGGTGCCAAAAGCAGTGAATAAAAGACGTGTTTTTGTTTAGAAAACTCGCAGAAATAGATGAAGAACGAATGAATCAAAAGAAAATGAGCCCTGTGGTTTGTTTTGGTGACACAGCAGGGTGTCTCCTTCCCGCACGACAAAACTGGGAGCTGAATCTTCATGTGTGAAACCCACCCTCTTCTCATTGTTCAGCGACACACACCATGCCTGCCAGCAAAGACATTACAGCGCTACATCTCCTATTGACTGCAGTGTGTGTCTGCTGTTAGCCCACTGAGCCACCAGGATGCCCTCCTGATTCTGTCGTCTGCATGTTTATCATCTCGTATCTTTGACTTTCTGTTATCTAATCGCACGGCAAGCTGCTGAAATCCTCTCAATATTATTATTTTGAAACATTTTAAAATATTTCTTGGGGTACGTTTTTCCCCCCTGAGTTTGTATTTGAACCTTGACAGAAAGTCAAACCTCTTTAGCTGGCCCCCTCCCTCTCTCTCTCTCTCCTCTCCTCTTGACCCGCCGGAGCACGTGGGTAAATTCCTTATAAGATTTAAATGTTGGATGAGACAAAAGAGAGAAGGAGGGGTCGGCACACACTCACACACACTCACACACACACACACACACACACACACACACACACACACACACACACACACACACACACACACACACACACACACACACACACACACACACACACACACACACACACACACACACACACACACACACACACACACACACACACACACACAGTGGCTTTATGTGATGATGCTATATTTACTGTGTGTGGGGGTTAAAGAGAGCGCCGCACGCTGAGCGAGGATGGATCTTAATGCGACCTTCATAGACACAGTATAGAAACTCTGTTTATACCTTTTCCTACATTTTCACATCCACATCCTTCTTCACAGTAATACCCTTTACATTCCCCCTTTATATCCTTTTTTTTCATTCAATGACATCCCTTCATTTTGATCCTTGTAGACCTCTTCAGTTTCTTTTCCTCTCTTACTCCTTCTGTCCTTCCTTTAATTTCCTGAAGTAATTCAATGAATGTTTTGCTCTAAAAGTGAATTCAAGCCCGTCATTGACCCTTTAAAAAGCTTTTTTTTCCAACCTACAGACTGAACTTCAAGATTGTCAATTCAACATTTAAATGAGCAGAAAAGTACAAGTCGCTCACATTAGTCCATCTTATCCTATTTCATTTCACTCTGCTACGTTTATCCTTCAGAGATTCTGCTTCAACCAATGAGAGTTGGTGAGAGAACAATACATTTTATTTAAAACATTTAACCGTGGCTGTGTGTACATGTTTGTATTATGTCAATGGAAATGTGATAGGGCCTTTTTCATGGTTATAAAAACTATAAGTTTCAGTTCAATATAAAATAAATCTAATATAAGGTTCAAGAAAATTTTGCTCCATGGTTTCGGTCTCTTCCCCTTCTTGTCTTTTTGTATATATTTGTCACATTTACAGAAGCTGTTCCCTGTTGTTTGACTGTATTTATATTGTAACATAAAGGTTTGTTATTGTTGAATGAATTTGTTGTTTAAATTTTTAAAATATCTGTTTGTTTTGTAATGACAATGGAGCAAAAATGAATTTCAATTCTGGGAAATATGCGCAATATTTTAAAAAACGAAATAAAATAAAAATAAGAACATAAAAAAAAAATAAAGATTGTTTTGGGATGGGTCCGTCAAAATGTTTCTAACAATCAAACTAAATTCATGTTTGATTATCTGAATTAATGTTGGAATATTTCTCATGCTGTTTATATCCGTTATTCTTATCCACTTAAAGCCATTTAGTTTCTCTGTGCTTTTCATTTATTATTTCATCAGCATGGGCTTTTTATATTTATTTTTAGGTTATAAAAATACTTTTAAAAAATGAACTTATATAAATAAAGATGGTTATTGGTGTAATTTCTGATTGGTAAACATGTAAGTAACAATTGTTTGTTTCCCTTATAAACATAATTATAAGTTATCAATGAGTCATTATTTCAGCTCTGGAAATATACAATATCTTTTTCGGAGTAAATTTAACAATGTTAATAAATATATATTTTCACAATATTAAGTCAGAGGATCAGATTTTCAGATCTGCAAAATTCTCATCACAATCAATTTTCACTTTTTATTCTCTATGATATCTGTGTGACAGAAAATCGAAGTGAATGCATGAACATGTTGAATCAATAGTTGTGTTAATTAAAGCGAGAGAAAAATGCAGGTTATACTTAGAATTGCAAACTTTGAGATAAAACTGGAACCACACCACTGTCAACATTCTTGTAATAATCCCATCATTACTGAAGCTGAGTGTTTCTGTTGATTAATAAGCAAAGACAAGTTGAACATGATGTCATTAGGAGAATTGTGCTGCTGAACTATTAGTGATATAACTGACATTTAAAACTCATATTGTGACACATTCACTGATTTCTGCTCCCCACGGACATTTTCATCATTTCAGATTCTCATGACTCACTTTGTCAAACTACAGACTACATTCACAGCTACATTATATCAGGTGTAGAAGAAGAAGAAGTAGGCGTCCCCCTCCTTGAATAAGAGACAAAGGAACTGATGGAGAGAGAGGGAACTGCCCCGCTGTGCCCCTCTCCTCCCCCTCTCTACATAAACACATGCAGGCTTTTACTGAGGCCTCATGCTGGCTAACTGATGGACTAACTCTATATTTATGTATGTTTGCGTGTGTGTGTGTGTGTGTGTGTGTGTGTGTGCTGTGTATGTTGAGTGTGTGTTGTGTAAGATATATGTGCAAAATGAGAGTGAGAGAGCCAGCAGTAGAGAGAAGAGAGAACACCACACAAGAGATAATGGTGAGAAAACTTAAAGAGCAGCCTGACACACACACACACACACACACACATACAGAGGAAAACTGTCAAACACACTTCTCCAACACACACGCACACACACAAAAACTACATGTAAAAGTTTCGTTAGATCTTTTTTTTTTCTAAATAACTGGCAAAAATAACAAAATAAAATCCGTGTCAACATAAAAGAGACAATATAAACTATCCAAAACAATGAAAATGATTTTCTCTTTATGTCGCAAAAGTGTCATCAACCAACCACGGCCATTACCAAAGACAAATTAAAGTGTGTTGATTTTTCACTTTTCTTTTAACTCAGCCTTTATTGAATGCTTTCTTTGCATTTCAGCCATACATTTCTGAACATAACATCACAGCATGAGACAAAAGTCAAACACTAAAAACTTTGATTGGATAGTTTGACTCATTTCAGTCAAATGAATCATATTTTGTTCTGTTATTAGTTTCGGCAGCTTTCTTAAACGGCTGTTGGTGTTTGAAATTATTTAAACATTTGAATGATCAATTCTTTTCTTTTTAGGTAAAAATGAAAAATGTTTTTGTCAGAGAAAAGAGACAAAGACTGTTTTTTGTAACAAGATGGAAACTCAGGTCCATTTTTATTACATCTTTGACACTTTTCAAATAATATTTAGATCTATTTAGGAATGAAAAACAAATATATTTAAAGGAGATACAGGTTTGTTTGTTTTTTATACAATAATAATGAAAATAAAATTAAAAAAACATTTTGCACTGATGCTTCTTAGAAACAGAGATTTGGAAATAAAAATTCATATCTAACATTTCAAATCAACTTTTGAAATAAACAGAATCAAATTTTTCACATCCACTTCACTTTTATAATAAGTTGGGCCTTGGGAGTCTTTTTGCCTTGATGTATTTACAACACAAGAATAATGACAGAGATCAGTAGGAAACAACTTATCAACGCATGTGCGTGTGTGCGTGGGCGTGTGTTCACATTCATTAAACATCTTTTAGGCCGAGCAGCATCAGCCAGATGTGAGGATTGGTGGAAATCTGGGTGAGCTAACAAGGTCAGGAGGCCCTGAGCTGCTCAGACAAAGACATATTTTTGGACTTCAGTGTGTGTGCGTTTGTGTGTGTGTTTGTGTGTGTGTGTGTGTGTGTGTGTGTGTGTGTGTGTGTGTGGTTGGGGGGGATTTTGTGCTCAATGAATTTACTGTGTTTGCAGCTTCTTGTTATCATATGATTTTCACATGAAGTTTGTGCTGCTTACAGGGTGAAGGACAAAGGCAGGGATTCAGATACAGCGTGGCACATCAGGGGAAGGATGTATGCATTGAGTGAGTGAAATTCCCCTAAACACACACACACACACACACACACACACACACACACACACGTACACACACACACACACAGGATGATTGTCTGTTTGTAAGTGACTACTTTTTAGTTCAGAAAAACGGAAAAAGGCTGTTCCAAAAAACATAAAACATCTTGAATTTTCTCTCCTTGTGATATTCAGTATATATGAACTTTAGTAAGCTTAAAGACAATGATTCGTCATCAGTGCACAAAATCTAAATGATTACACATCTAGTCAGTCAAATTTGGCATGAGACGATATAACATTTATGAACAAAGCACTAATCAGTGTGGTGTCCCTGTTTCATGAGGTTTTGTACCTGGAGCCAAATGCCCAACAAATGTTTACTTTACGACTCTGAAACAAACAGACTTGGTTTTTAAAACCACTAAAAGGACTGAAAAGCCATTCAAGAGGTTTTTCAAGTGAATCCAGATTAACATTAAAGGTCTTCTCTTTAAAACAGAAGGTGATTAACACCAGTAATAACAACTGTAAAGAGCATTTTCGGGTTGGAAAAATCTGTTGTTTTGTTGTTGTTGTTCTCATGGTTTTTACTGAAAGCCAAAATACTTTCAGGGGTCTCCTCATCTCCAAAACAGACTACATCAACTATTAAAACCACTTGAACATCGGATGAAGCAGTATTATTTTTATTCTCTGTTTCTTTCTGAAGCTGGTTTATATTTTTATAACCTTTATTTAACAACTTGTTACTGCAGCTGAATGGCAAAGCCGCTCCTGCTGAAGGTATGTAGACCAGCGAGACCAAATTTGACTGTTAAAATAATTTTGCATTTATTTGGGCAATTGGGTCATTTAAATGCTGTGACATGACTCCAGGAGCAGAGCCACAGGACTGAAGAGTCACTGAGAAGTTACGCATTGATCTTTTAAAAAGGAAGGAGTTTTGTTTCCGGGGGGTTCAGTTTCAGAAAGTAGAAGAAAAAAAAACACGTCCTGTAAACTGAGATTAAAACAAAAGCAGAGGAATCATTTTATCAAGAAGAAAAAAAAGAAACCAAGAAGAGAAGAATAAACATTATTTATCCACCTGCACTTGGTCACACACACACACACACACCCACACACCCACACACACACACACACACACACACACACACACACACACACACACACACACACACACAATGGCATTAAAAGGTACACCCCATGTTGAGCGCCTGAGATCTGAAGCCATTTTGGAGCTAAGTGCTGCAGTCAGTTTAATAGGGGCCAACCATGTGACACACACACACACACACACACTCACACACACACTCACACACACACACACACACACACTCACACACACTTTAAGAATATAACCATAAGGCTGCTTTTTAGTCACCTTACTTCACACTCACAACAGCAAACACACAAAATGAAAATGTCTATACATCACTGTAGGTCTGCACACACACATAGACACATACAAACACATATTGTATGCATAATGATGACAAAACGTTTTCAAATAACACACCAAAAAACAGTCCACAAAGACGTCTTCAACAGTCTTTGTGAACTATTTTAAACCAACAGACGTTACATTTAGGTCTGCAAATACTTACATTTTGAGGTGTTAATAATTCATTTTGGAAATATCAATCCACTAATTGAATAATTTGCTACAGCTGTAGCTCACATTGCAACAAACAGCCAGTCCTGAAACTGGTGTGCAGTGCTTTTATATCTGATCGTGATCCTTTGAGTATCTGTTGACTAACAGGCAGATAAATCTTTACATTTGTTTTGTGCTCTCTTAAATCTTTTGTCATTGATATACGACCATACTTAGATAGCACTGTACCCAAGAGAGCCTTAAACTGGTCATAAATATTCACCTTTTTGCCAATCAAAGGTGAGAGAGAGAGAGAGAGAGAGAGAGAGAGAGAGAGAGAGAGAGAGCGAGAGAGAGAGAGAAAGAAAGAGCAGAGAGTTCAATATTGACACAGAGGCAGCAGAGCCTCCTCACATTAATATTAGATGATGTTATCACTGATATGGAGGAATATTCTCTTGGTTAACTCTTTGTGTGCACACAAACACACACACACACACACACACACACACACACACACACACACACACACACAGGAAGTGGTTTACAACCGTGTCTATCCTTGAACTGTTCCCTAAACTGCATTCCTGCCTAATTTGTCTCGGCAGTCCAAAGGTGGACGGTTCAAAGAGCTGCTGATAGGCCCAAACACACCTTAGTTCACAAAATGTTCAAGACTTATTAACCAAACATCCAAAACGCACACACTGCACGACAATGTGACTCAGATAAAGACACCCAACACTCCACTGTGTATCTTAGAAAGCATTTTCTTTCTGCAGAAGCTGAAAATATACCCTGAAAACTGTCTCAAAGAGTTCCTGTTATAGCACACACTACTCCGGAAGCTTTCCTGTAATGTATATTTCAGTAAATACTTCAAAACTGTGATTAATCTTTTGAACAAAGGCTATGTTTGATTTGTCCTGAAGTGATTTAACCTCCATCAGATATGTGGTAGAGCAGTGTTTTCTGCGGCTGTGGCTTATATATCCATTCCACTTTTTGTTTTAAACAGAAAAAATGTTCTGGCTGTTTACGACCCCTCGTAAATGTAATACGTCTTTTTTTTACATGTTCTTTTTGATTTGACTCACATGAGTTTGTCCTTGTGGATCTGATCTCTTCCACTCATTTGTACAGGATTCAGCTCCTTCATGTGCACCACAGTGATCTTATTGTAGTGCTTCAACTGCATCACTGATAGATAAAGGCTCAAATCGTACAAGCCTGCAGAGATAATAAGCCAGAGAGAATGACTTCACTGCCGCTTTTTAAGTAAGGAGACCAAATAACTACAAGTTAGAGGGAGAAGAAACCGTTCACATCATTCACACAGTTCTAATCTAAACCGGCAATATTTTTTTTTTACACGTCAAAACACAATTTCTTCTTCTCAACAATGCACAATATGGCCACAAAATGCCTGGACATGCTTGTTTTTTTTATAGTCCTTATGCCCTGAAAGACTTTCTAGACGACCCTTAAAAGACTAAAGTCTGACTCTCTGATATCTAAAGGCCTATGAGTCATAAATTACAAGATTTTGCAAAGACTCAGTATCTTGCAAGGCCACTATTTACAAGACTACAATTAGATTTTAGTTCAGATTATATCCCATCATAAAAGCAAACGATGAGGCAGAAACATGAAGCAACCTTTGACCTCAGCTGCCCGTGCATGCAAGTTTTTTTTTTAAAACTGCAGTGATTGAGGATGTAACATCAGCCGGGTTAGCATTACTAGCTAGTAGGCCGTTAACAAGACTTTTCCTTCCTTCAAACTTTGAATGTAGCATACTGAATCTGTGTTTTATCAGTAAGCCAGGATCCACTTGACAACTCTTGACATTCATCAGTGACAGCATCTCTTGGTGGAATACATGTGTCCTATCTATCAGCTTTGCTGCTTCTTGTTAAGTCCCTTTAAGAAGTTTCTTTACTTCATCCCACACTAAGAGAGCCCACTCAAGGTATGCTTTGATTGCTAACCTACCCATTCCGATTCTTCTTTAGAGATCTTTAATTGACACAAAAACAAACTTTTTTAACATCTTCTCCTTAATGGAAACTCAAGTCGATTTTTTTTTTTAAACACGACCAACTGCACTACTGTACATTTCTTAAGGAAAAATGTACAAATCTTAAAAAATCCTCATAATTTCAGCCATGTAATCTGTTTATTTCCACTATAAAATGTCCCTTAAAGGTTTTTCTTTACTTCATCCCACACTAAAATTAAAGGATTCTCCTGCAACATGTAACAATACAACAGACGACGTTGTGTCTGAAACTTCATTTCTATTCTGTTCATTTATATTTGAAGACCAGCATCCATAGCACCATCCTCAAATGCTGCAATAGAGACATTTAAAGCTAACCGTGTCAATCTGAGTTCTAACGGAAAATTGCTAAATTTATCTATCGACCTTAAGGGTTCTGCATTCAGCTGCACATCTACTGAATTTGAAGCTCAGTAAGAGTTTTCTCACCGCAATGCTTCTTGGGAGTCGTAGTTGATTTCTTCCCTCAGGTTCCTATCCCAACCGTCGTAAAGCTTTTAATAACCAAGCGTAGTTTCTAACAGAGAGATCTCTACATCCATACAGTTTTTGGATTTTCTCTCGAGGTCGGTCATCCCTCACTGACATTTACCTCCACCCGAATATAACCGGCCCACTTCACTGCCCAGCACTGATGCCCCTCCAGCCCTTCCTTTTCTTTCTTAGATGATGTTTCAAAGGAATTTGTCCTTCTGGTTTTGACCCTTCCATTCATTACTACGGCTCTCAGCTCCTCAGCGTGCGGCACAGAGCTTTCATTGTTTCATTGTCAAAACTGCAACACAGGCGGCTGAAATCTCCAAACTGTATGAGCTTCCATGTTAATCAAGCAGAGATAAATGTGTTTCATGCAGCTTTTTGAGCAAAGCATACCAAAAGACTGCAAATTAGTGTCACATTGGGGGGGGGGGGGGCTCTCATTTCTTTTGCATGCTTCAAGCTCTAAAATCATTAAACCTCTTTTAGCACTAAATTAGCAATTATTTTACAAACTTGCACCACATGCATCATATTTTATATCCCAATTAGAATATTGAGCCCACAGAAATGTCACTTTTGTACATATATATACCTTTTGTATATATTGTGCGGCTAAACTGTGTGCACATGTAATCATCACAATCCATCCAAAGCTTATATGCACATTTATAACAGAGATCTGGACCTTTACATCATCCTAGCTCAGTGGCATGAATTCTGTACGTGCATGTTAGAAGAACTAATATTACTTAGTAGAAGAAAAGTATGTAAAGCATAAAAATGAACACAAAAGAAAATATGCAGAGAAATATAACAACCTGCCTACGCCTCAATTAAGTCTGAGACAAAAATGTCCCCAGCTATTTGCACTCCCTGTATGTGTGTGTTTGACACATGCACACACTTATTTGAAGGGGTGGTGTTAGAAAATGGACCAATAATAAGTTTCTGAATATAAGTGCCTCTTGGCAGGAAAGAAATGGAAACGTTTCGAGAGATCCTTCAGGGAAACAGAGAAGGGACGAGAGCTGATGAATTCTTATTCTCCATGCATTAGACGATGAAGGACCTGCAGTGGGTTGTGCAGTGACACTGAAAGATATAATTTTTATAAAATGTACAAACGAGACTAGTACGATTAATAACAACAATATGAAGAGAAAGTAAAGAATGTGAGGAAGAAAAGGAGAGTAGATAAAAGCAAACGGGGAAAGTCACTGAAGAAGAAAGGAGAACATGATGAGAGGATTAACAAAAAGAAACAAAGGAAAATGGATAAGTAGATTATGAATTTCATTTTTTTAAGTGACGTAAAAGGAGAAGAAAGGAGCGGACAGGGGAAAGGAAAATTATAACGAATAAGAAGGAAGAGAAGAAGGGAAGAGAGGACTATGAAGAGGAGGGATGGAGGAGATAAAAATACAAGTGACATTTTCTCCTGGTGACGGGAGTGACGGCGGCAGCAGAACAGCGTTTGTTGCTTGACCTTCACTTTTATTTCAGTGTGTGTGTTTGTATTTGTGTGTGTTAGTGTGCAGCAACCTGGTGGGCTTGACACCTAACTGAGGGTGACACGGTCACACAAAGAAGAGCTGAGAGCCCCCAGCTCTGCCAGCCAGCCTGGCCCCTCACATAGCACAGCTGGCCCTGTCATCTCCACTTATCCTGCCCAGCTCCATTCTGCATGTACAGTACCGTGTGTGTGTGTGTGTGTGTGTGTGTGTGTGTGTGTGTGTGTGTGTGTGTGTGTGTGTGTGTGTGTGTGTGTCCATTTAATGCTATGTTAAAGCCAGATGCATGGGGTCTGTGAGCATTAGGGTGCATTAAATAATTTTACAGTCCAACTGGGATATGTGACCATAAATTATCAGCAGGGGTTGCCAGGTTTGTGGTTCAATACTGCTGATTAATAAGCACAATAAATCAGCCCTTGTGGCTTGAGCTGCAAAAAAAAAAAAAAAAAATCCTCAATTTTTTTGCTTCTGGCTGCATTGACCATTAGAACATCAGACGTTCTCCTTTGACGTTATGCTCAAGGTTGGAAGCTCAAAAGCTGTTATATTTCCATTCTACTGTCTATATTGTTAGCTGTAATAACACTGACAATCTTACCATTCGTTTTCCTTTCACCGCTTCTAGATCGATCAGCACCATGAACATGGTGAATAGAACAGTCACTCTTGTCACTACTGATGTACATTGCTGCAGCGTGCAGGCAAACAACAACAGTCTAATAAGACTCATGAGAATGCAAAAGTAGGTGATGGTCAAGAGAATCAAAGCTTAGTTTTCCTCCAAAAGTTCTCCACAACTTCACCAAACCCAATTTGATTTTCCAGCATCTTTTTTTAACAGTTAATAAAGATATATATAAAATAAAGGTAATACAACAAGTGACTCACAAACAGGACAAGAAATTTATTTGACTGCGCACACCTACACGTTAGAGCAACTGTCAAAGCAGCGGGCAGTCTGCAGAAAAAAAGAGAAAAAAACTGGGTGAATGACAGGCTGAAGGTTTGTAGACAAAGAAACAGAAATGGCTCGTATGGTGGGAGCCAGGCTGGGCTGGAGGCAGTGCTGAAGAAACTGCTCTTATCTGAGAGAAAATCTGCCACGCTGACCTCTGAATCTTCTCAATAAATGTATAGAACATTTCAACAAAAGCCCCGACTGCAACTGTTTTTGATTATTTTTACACAAATCACAGAAGAAATAATCAAACCCTCATTACCAGCTGCCTGCTCTGTGTACCAAAGGAGATAAATGTGGCCCTGCAGTGTGTCAACAACACAGCTTCAATAAGTGCATGGTGAAAAAACAACAGACTTTTTTTGTCCATTTGTTTTAATGATGTCGTGCTATGAATTTTTAAGAGGCTTTTTGCCCCCAAGCGGACATTAATGTGCGACCCTGTTAACTCAACTGTCAGCTTTAAATTCAAATGCAGCACTGCTTGATGTGAGCCTTTTTAATTTATTAATAGCAATAATTATCATTAAAAAAAGTTAAGTACACAACAGTCTTCACACCAAACTAACAAAATACTAAAAGGTTTGGCTGAGATTGTTTTGATATAATGTAAAATATGAGGTAAACATTATTATTATTATTATGGAATACTGTAGAGCATGTGGTGTTTGTTCAGCACAGACCAAACCAAATGACAGCCTCGTGACAAATAAGGCTTTGACAGGGGAAATAAATATCAGGATGGAAAAAATGACCATCCCTTTCAAGAATCTTATCGGGATTAAGAGTGTCTTTTGAGTTTGTAACAGTGTGGAACCAGATTGAAATGGTTTGATAAGTGTTAAAACTTACGAAACCAGTAAATGATTTCTCATTTTGCTCATTCGATTTTGTTTTCCTGGTGTGGTGTGGCTGAATCAAAGACCTCTTCAATAACACTGAAGATCTGGGGTTTTTTTACATATTAAGCTTTAACAAGAAATAAAATGTAGAAAATGACGTGGTCATATCGCTTGACCCTACTGTGACGTTAGTTATTCAAATTTAAAATTATTTATTTTGTTTAACTTAAAAAAAGGAAAAAAGATCCTTATTCAGATTGTTTGAGAATTTAGCATGAAGCCATAAAATACACAACCTCTCTGAAATATCAATATTATTGTCTGCCTCATAAATCCAGTATCAAGCTTTATGTGGAAGCATTAGAGGAGAATTAGGGGAAGTCTACAAAAACAAGGATTTATCCTTTGTGGATCATGAAATCCACTACAGACGTAATATAAATCTGTTATTTAGCTCTCTACAGTATGTGGCTTTCAATTGATGAACTGTGATCAGAGGCACATTTCGGTACTGGTGGTAGCACTTTGGGAAAAATGTCATTTTTTTCTGTAAACCTGTAATTGTCCCTTACCATCCATTAAAATCAGATCTCATGGAGTCACTCACTTCTCAGACCAAATGTCCAACTGATGTTCCGATCTTAATCTGAGCAGCTATCTTGTATCAGATTTGTCTACTTTGTACTTGTAGAAAGCAGAATCTATTCCCCTAAGTCAGCCTGTATGAGGAGCTTCTTGACTGTTTTTATATGTGGAAGAACGACAGCGAGGTCAGTCTTCCTCGAGCGCTGTGAGTCAGACCCCAACACGCCCGGAGCTTCAGAAAACATCACAGGAGAACCTCCTCTGTTCTGCCCTTCACACAAAGACGCCTGTGTGCCTGCACCACGCTGACATCGCCATGACACCGGCTGTGGTTGTTGTGTTGTTGAATGTGGCCGCAATGGAGACAGCTCTGAAATTGAGCTCATTCTGACATAGCGAAGATGATGGTTTGCAGTGTGTAGCTCACAACGTCTATATTTGCTAAGATATTGAGTGAAAAGAGAAAAAGAAAACGAAGCATTTCAGAAAACCTTGCACACGTTTTTTTGAAAATCTACAAATGAAAATGTTAATTCCTGCATTTTTCCACCCACTCCCACTCTCAAATAAGTGTGTCCTTTTTCACATTGTGAATGTGCATTTTGGCGTGTTTATCCAGGTGGGACAAAAAGAAAAAAGAAATAAATAAAAAAGTGACATTTCATATCTATACCAAGGTCTTTTTATTGCTATTATTAAAATGCTGATTAAACATAGCTGAAAGTGAAGGAACAGGAAGTGAAACACAATTGTAGCGAACAGACTGAACCAAAAGATCCCTTTACTACAGATTTGTGTGAACACTCCTGATAGCTTTAAGACGTTATTTTTTTACTTTTCATAATATATTGAGATGTTTTAAATTTTAAAGGCTTACCATGTGGTTTCAGAAACTTATCTCCCATTACCTATGTTGTTAATAATTATCCCTATTGGTATTGTTTCACTGAGACTAATAAAAGTACAATTTACAGCCTAAACTAATAATTAAAAGACCCAATTTGATCTTCAAACAGGTTTATGAGGGTTTTCTGGTCAAACAAAGGACCTCTCCTCTCAAAATGCAGTTTTTCATTTTGTGGTTAGTTATTGGTTTCTTAAGTTACAAAGTCCAGATCGTCACGTTTTTGAAGTCCTCCTTTTTTGTTCTCCTCCGGCCAGTTTGTAAAGTTACTCCAGAGACTTTGTAACTTTTCATACTGTTTAATCAATTCATTGTTATGTTATGATTGTTCATTGAGGGGTGATGACTTCGGGGCGTTGTTAACAAAACATTACCGAAGATCCATTCCGATTTTCTGACAGCAGATTTAGACAACTTACTGGTGTGAAACTTTTTTATTGGAATCACAGAGGAGATAGATTCTATGGCATCAAAAAAAAGTAAAAACAACTGAAGTTTTACTACTTTTTAGAAAAAGAAAAACATGTTTAGAAAAAAAAGATATTGGTTGGGTTACAGAGTTGATGTTTTGAAGCAGCAGCGGAGGGTTTACCTGTGTTCATCTGCACTCCCTTGTCTAAGGCAAAACAATTATGACCAGCCATTCAATCTTTGAATTGCAAATAATGGCTCATTGTTTACGAGTCATTTGTTGTGCAAAACTCGTCCGTCGTGTGCCCTCACAGGGCTGGTCGTGTAAAAGCAACATACATTCTCCCCCCCCCCCCCCCTCTATTGTTTCCCCCATCTGGCGCTCTCTTTCTTTAAGCTACTACATTTCCCAGGGTGCACCTGTGGGCCAAAGCAGCAGCAGTGGCCTCGCAACGCTGCAATGCCCAGTGGGTGGTGAGTCTTTTTATTAAACAAACCGGCAAAGGTTAAACCCACACACACACAGATTTTATACTTCACTTCCTGCTGCAGCAGAGGAGTTAGTTTTCATTCTGTAGAAGCCGGGAACAAGACATTTATCTTTTCTCTGCTAATTGAGAGTGATCAGGTAGTTTCCTGCGGACTGTCCCTTTAACTGTGCACCATGACAGCTTAACTCTGCTTAACCGACTGTTCAGCTCCATTATTATCTCATTAGCTGAATCCTCTTGTTCAGGAGTCCTGAGGTGCCACTTAGTATAAATTAATTGTTAATGACAGACTGGATGACACACACTTTTACTTTAATAATATTAATACGGAATTCAAGGAAAGACACAGACACTTTCCTTCCCTTCTTCAAATATTAAGACACTCCCTTTTGGAGTTGACCTTCACACAGCTCTTTGAAGAAGTGTAGAGAAAAAAAGAAAGAACATTCCAAAAATGTCTTAAGCTAGTCCTACAAACACAGAAACCCACTCTTACACACATACACACCTTAATGTTATTGATCAAATACTTTAAAAATCAAATGTCTCAAATCTGACCTTCCACACAAAAGCTTCCATTATTAAGGAACACAGAGGAATTCAGAGAGAATTCAGAGAAGGCGGGTCAGAGTAAACATTCCTGCTGCTCTAAAGCCACGACAACTTTGTGTGTGTGTGTAGTGTGTGTGTGTGTGTGTGTGTGTGTGTGTGTGTGTGTGTGTGTGTGTGTGTGTGTGTGTGTGTGTGTGTGTGTGTGTGTGTGTACTCCAAACACAAACTCCTCTAGTGCATGAGCCCACATGGCGTCAGATATGTACCAGGGAGGTCAGGTAGCTCACATAACAAAAGAAACACACACACACACACACACACACACAAACACACACTCTCTCTCTCACACACACACACACACACACACACACACACACACACACACACACACACAGACAGACAATGGAAAGGTTATATAAATTTTGGGTTGGGGCAGGAACGCTGTGTACAAAGTTTAGATGAAGGAAATGGAGGACTTTGGTCTCTGGTTCAAAGAGGGAATAACAAGGTGTTGGCTCTTTGTTATTTTTTAAACCCTGAGCATATGGATCAAAAAAGAATTGGGAAACGTAATGTAAATAAAAACAGAATGTTAATGATGGGCAAAACACATTGAATTGAAAATATCAAAATTACAAAAATATAGAATTTTGAAACTGAGAAGAATGCGACTGTGTATTTAATTGCTGAAACAAATTTTCTATTCATCAGCTGCTTATTTAATTTGCAGTTTGCCTGCTGAAGAAAACAAAAGGAGGAGAAGAAAATTGAGTTGAATTCAGCTTTCAGAATATACTAGACCAAACTTCTAAGAGTCCTTTAAGAGCAACAAATCCTGCTACCTGACACTGAAAACAAACAACAACAAAACTCCTAACTTCACTTATTTTTTTCCATGTTGATTCCGTCACACTAAATGGATCATTCTGTGAAATATTTGCCTTTTTTTCCACAGGCCATGTAGGAAAAAACTGACTCAAAATTTGGGCTAAAAGAAGCAGACTGATGACACACGTTCTGATAAATGTGTAAAAAAACGTTGCTGCAAAAGAGCACAGAGCTCAGTGGACGATTTCCTGGATAAATGAGGTTCACACACACACACGTTAACACGCACACACACCTTCTGTCGACATTCGTTCAGTGCCAGTGGTGTATTTTGCTTTTCCACAGATTGCACTCAAACCCCCAACCCCCCACCCCACCCTAAAGAGAGCAGCCCTCCTCCCACGGGGCTCCTGGTTGGCATGGATGAGCCCTTGAGATAGATCCACAGACACACACACTAAAACCAAGCAGTGAGTGTGTGTGTGTGTGTGTGTGTGTGTGTGTGTGTGTGATGAGAAGGGTACGCAGAGATTTACAGTGTTGGCAGAGGGTCCAGTCGATGGGTGGGATGGCTGCCACTCTCCCCGATAAATGTGCCATGTTTTGTTTCCCTTTCAAAAAAAAAAGCCATGAAAAGAATTAACAGGATGAGAAAGTAGCCGGCAGATCTCTGGGGGCGTCCATCTGTCCATTACTGAAATAAAAGACGTCCGCTCTGAGGGGAGGAGGCGTGCTGGAGGGATTTTGTGGACTTGATAAGACAGGGATTTGACTCTGAGTGCACCGTGTAATCGAGGGAGTACAGATATAGAGAGATAGATGGAGAGAAAGAGGGAAATCTGTTCACTTAATGACGCACTGACCACAAAAGGATGATCATGCACGTGGCCGATTTAATTGGGAGATATTGCCGTTTTCTAGAGAGTCTGGCCATGCTGTCAAATGTCACAACCTCCAGCAAAACACATCTCCATCTTATTCATTCATTTATAAAAAAGAAATGTAGAAAATAGATGTGGCTAATAAGTGACGAGCACTGCAAATAAAAAGGGACTTGTAAACTAACAGAGCTCTAGTGATCTGAGGGTGAATCATTTAGTGCTGAGCTGTCAATCATGGTATTGCAGCCCTTTCTAATAGCATAAAAGAACTAATTGTATTGACAGAAACAACATTGGCATAAAATGTTTATGTTTCTGGGTTGGGTACGTAATATGATTGTGTTTTTCACTGGCATGTGCTTCGTTGTTACATGCAGATTGTCGTTTACTTTCATTGGGTTATTTCTCTACTGTGGAGGCAGCTTAATGTGTGCAGCACCAAGACAGATATCCCTAAGGGGACAATAAAATGTATCATATTTTGAATTCCCATGTCCCAGCAGTTCACATGAAGTGGAGCTCATGACATATAATTCAGCCAGTCAGAAGGGGGAACTCCAAATGTTTTGGCTTCACTTTTGGGGAGCTCACATGTGGCCCATCTTTTATACAGTCAATTGTTCTCCTTCATGCCACCCCTGCATAAGTAATTGACCCAGGTCGGCCACACCAGTCCAAAAAATAAAGGTCTGGACCGCCCCAGCAAACATGTACAATCTCCTGTTGTGTGGGACATGTGTGAAAGGGCATCCCCCAAAATATGTCAGTACTGCAAGGAACTACAATGTTAGCCTGCAGTCAAAATAAGTCACCAGACTGCTGATAGAGAGAGAGAGAGAGAGAGAGAGAGAGAGAGAGAGCTGTATTTAATAAAAAAACCCACTTTAGTCATGAATTAACTGAAACAAAGAGAAATCTGCCCCCAGATTTACACCTCTGTTTCCCTGTATCTCTTTCACTTTCTTTCTCTCTCTTCTCTCTCAGTCTCTCTCTCTCTCTCTCTCTCTCTCTCTCTCTCTCTCTCTGCTGCAACCTTTCAGCAATCAAATTGTCTGCACTTCTTACCCAGAAAATGTGCCAAAGGAATCAGCAGTTGGGATATAATTGCTACTAACTAATAATGTTAACCTTTTCTGTGGCATATAGACCGACTTTATTATCAGAACAGCAGCGGGCAAGAGGACGAGGCGACAAGGTGCATCCTCTCACATCACCGAGAGCTGAGAAATGTCCACCTGTGTCACCTGACCTTCTTACACCGAATGATCAAAATGTGCTCCATAACGAGACAGGCTCGTAAGTTCAGGTGTGACTAACAAGTCACAACAAAGGGAAAACGAATATGTCACGCCAGCAGATCTTTTGGAGCTTCATTTGTTCATTTTTTTCCTACAACAAGTCAATTAAATAATAAGCCTACCTTTTTGTTTTCTTTAGGTTCATTTTAGGCAAACCGAAATATTCACTATATTTTTTAGTTTTTTTTAACTCTTGAATCTTATTTATTTTCCAGGTGAAATAAACAGTTAGGGTCTCCTCGTTAAAAGGATTTGCTGATTATGTTTTGTTCTAAAAAGTAAAATCAACATGTTAGGGTTTTGGACTGAAGCTCAGTGAAAATTAAATGTTTCTCACTTCTTGTAAGTAATTTTCAGTCTTCCTCCTTTTATCCAAAGGACCAAAGATTTGTTTTCTTAAATCTACAGCTGAAACTCACAATCAATTAATTCATCTATTTTTAATAAATCTGTAAGTCAATTCTCAAGCTTAAATGTAAACCATTGTTAATAGTTTAACTCTCCGTTTCGTAAACATGTGCTGCTTTTTATCAGATATTTAAAGTTAATTTAACATCCTTGGGTTTTAGACTGTTTTTCACTATTTTATAAGATTTTGTAATGATCAATTGAGCTATGGACTTTAAGAAAAACTGTCGCCTGTAGCTCTACCTTACACAAAGTTGTCAAGGCCCATTGCAACAGTTGCTGCTCTAACATAACTGTTACACCACATGTTTTATTATCAGTTAATTATTAGATTTTTATACATTTTATCAACTTATTGTTTGGTCTAGAAAATGTGATGAACTTGTGAAAAGAAGCCAATCACATGTCCCTGAGCCCAACGTGATGTTTAAATTGCTTCTTTTGTCCAATATTTGAAAATAATTTTCCTTTACAAAATGAGAAAGCTACAACTTCTGACTTTAGAAAGCTGGAACCAGCAACTGTTTGACATCTTTGCTTGATTATGATGCATAGATTATAATGATTTGGTGAAAGTTAGAGCCCTAATAAAAATAGATTAGATTTATTTAATTAGACCTTAAAACAAAATGCAAAACTGTACACTCTTAAACTTGTAAAGGCAACAAACTCAGAGACAAACTCGTAAGCCATTAAGAATAAAAACAACTTCCTTCAATGTTCCAGTTTCTCACAGTCTCATAATCTGATCAGCCGTCAAACAGATAAACATGTCAGACTTCAATCTGAGCGCTGATAACTTCTGCTGCGCTTGGTCATAAAACTCATCACGCATTGCAAACCAATGAAGAGTAAAAGGCAGAAGTAAAGAAAAATGTCGAAAACACACACACACACACACACACACACACACACACACACACCATAACACACACACACACACATCATAACACACACACACAGCAGCAGCTCAAACAGAGTGCTAAAGAAATCTGGAATACCCCACTGTGAGTTCATTATTCTACTTTGTGTATCAGCTGTGGTATCATTGTGGTATTACTGCATGGATTCAAGGTGCACATAGTGAGCTTACATTGTGATTATATTCTTATGGTTTCTCTCTAGACTTTAGTATCACTACAGAAATAATGTGGAGACTTATAGTCACAGATATCAGAATTATAAACTTATGCCTTAATGTGTTTATTTCAGCTTTCATTATGGTGAAACTACAACCATCCAAAATGTGTCTAATGAGGACTCCTCCACTGCTTTTAACTCCAACCCAGTGACCCAGTAAATCCTTAAAACAGCACTAATTAGACTCTAAAAGCATAAAAAAAAAAAAAAAAAAAAAAAAAGCCGGCTGCATTCAATAGACTGAGCTAGAAAATAGGTTAACACATTCTGTGCAATAATCTCAAAGAAAAAAAAAACGACAATAATAGAAGTGCATTATGGAGGAGACGCCTTTTGTTTACATTTTCTGCTTGTGATTCCTTATGGCTCTATGCTGATCACACCATCCAGAGGTCAGAGATTACCAGCCTTTTAATTCAACACTATACATCCCCTCATTAGGAGGTTTGCTTTCTAAAAAGCCCCGCTTGCCTGCGCTGGAATCAGGCCATGTGAGTTATTATAAAACGCTCGGATGGGTAAGTAGGTGACAGGTCAGTGCTCAACATCTGGACAAACAAGTGCGTCCAAAAACAGCCCCGAACATCTCCACCAGCTCCACCATTGCTGCTGCCGCCGCCGCTGAGATGCTCCGCTTTACACAGCCGATAAAAGCCAGATTAGGAGCCGGGCAGAAAGTCGAGGAGACCCGTAGAGGTTAGGAGATCAGAGGCGAAGAGTGGATGATAATCTTTGCTATAACATCGGGATAGGTCAGTGCAACCGGATTAAAGTGAGCTAATGAAATACACCAGAAATGGAGGATTTGGGAGGAAGGGGGTGTGGTTGAATGGTGGGTTAGATGTATAGATAAGAAAATCCAAAATAAAAAGCCAACATGAACTAATGTGGAAAGCGATGAGAGGTAACAAAGTGGGCTTTTACAAGGAGGACAAAGACTGACATGCGCTGCTTTTGATTGTGCAGTGACACAGAGATCACGTACTGTAATAATAATCTCAACATATGGCCTAACAAATATGTCTTTACGCAAACTACACCGGACAAATCTCCACCCGCAGACTTTTTCCAAATCCATAGCAGCGCCCGTGTCAACAAGTAGGCCTATACCAAACCCGGTTTACAGGCTTTCTCCCTGTCGACCCCTCCTCGCCTGTACACCTCCCCCCCTAAAATACAAAATTATTTCCACTGACATTTCCCCCAATGCAGCAATGCGCGCTCCCAAAAGCCGATTTCCAGGGAAGTCAAGGAAGAGGAGGAGGAGGCGGGGGGAGGCATGTTTGGAGATTGAGAGCGCGCACCGCCCTCCCCCCCTCGTCCAAAAACTCAACCCAGGTTACGCGCAAGCGGGCACGGGCCTGCCTATAGAGGGGGATGTGATTGGCTGAGGCGCAGCTCCGTCTACACACGTGACACTCCCTGCTTACAATAAATAAACAGCCATGGAATAATGTATAAAAAAAAGTCCCCCGCGGCTCGAAAGCGCACATACTTTGAATAAAACAAAACTCAGCAGTAACACAGCACATACAGACTCTTTTGCAGGTAAAGCGATAAAGCAGTGCAGGAGTTCAGAAACTTGAGAGCTGAATCTTTTTGGCTGTGTCCGGTGGGAGGCAAGCAGCGCCAGGCAACAGCAGCGCGGTGCAAAAAAAAATGACAGCTTCCTGAGAGCCTATAGGTTTCAGTGGACATTACAGTCGCAGGTCTCCGGTCCTACAGATAAAAAAAAAAAAAAAAAACATACACAAACACAGGGACCGGCACGCTTCGGCCGCCCCGGACCACGACTCACACGCGTACACACACAATGCCAAGAGAGCTTACCTACACAGTGAATGAGTTTGTGCCTCCAAGAGTCAAGTTCCTGCCGAAAGCCGCGCCTCTCTATCGTGCATTGCTGCCTTTTGCACAGACTCGCCATTTTCTATCGGCCCCTCCCGTGGGCGCGCACATACTGCTGGATGCTTCCCTGCGCGCACGTCACCGGTGCTTTTTTATTCTAGGGCTGGGTGGAGTGAGATATGAAGGGGACGGGGCTGCAGCATCCCCCTTTCTATAGCGCTCATTCGTCCCACCCACCAAAAGCGCCCCCTTCTCCTCCTCCTCCTCCTTCATCCCCTCCCAGCATCTCTGCGCGAGGATGTGCTGTCATTGGAGGTTTAACGGGATGTTTGTCTGTTTAATGTTGTATAGGGTACAGCACATGGCGCCTGTGATCCAAATTTGCCATGGCTCAAAGCTAAGTGTGTCAAAGGGCGCTGGTGTGCCGCGGATTTAAAATGTGCATAAAGAAGCTGCATTGTTTCAATTAGCGGATATATGTTTCAGTGCAGCAGTATAACTGTAGGCTAGAAGGGCTATGCAAACAGAGGGGCCATGTTATCAAAATTATACAAGAAGTATAGGCTCACTTTATTCAACAATTTAAAAAGCCTTCAGTGTAAAGATGCTCATGTGCTCACAATGTTTACAATTGAAACAGTCAATTCAGTTAGGCTATGACTTAATATTCTTCTTTGGTCAATTAAATAGTTAATCCAGGTTCTGTTGAATGGATAAGATATGTCCTACCTTTCCTTACTGGCCGTTCCTAAACAAATAAATCCAAGCTGTTTCAGTCAACCATCTTGAGTGCCATATAGGCTACAGATAATTTCCCCCAAAATTCTTCAGGATCCCCCCCCCCCCCCCCCCCCCCTATCATTCATTAGTGTTAATTTAGTTTAAAATTGTCTCATTTGATTTTAAATAGCCATTAGTTATTACGTTGTTGAACAAAACAACTCGTAAACTAATAATTACAGATGATCACAAGAGGGGTTCCAATAGATAGTGTGTCATGAAAAAACTGACAATGGAGATAATATCCAATAGCCTACAAAGCTACATTATCTTTATTATGGCCTATTTCCAAGGTGTGACTTCCAAAATGTGGTTTAGATAGGGGATTTTACTCTGTTTGTAAAAGTGCTTTCCCAACAATTCAATGAAACCAAGCATTATATGAGCAGTTGCCAGGAAGGAACACATGATAATCCTAAAATAGCTGTTATTGAAGAAAAAAAAAGGAAATATGAGAGGAATTTGTTCCCAGGGTTGGTAAAGAACACATTTAACATACTTTTGACTCTTTATATATGGATTCAGCAGACAAAGCCCTGAGCCAAGACTGTATCTTTGACATATAATTGCATTGCATGTTTGGTAAAAAACCCAACAGTGATGAGATCTTCAATGTTCTGAAATGAATATTGCATGTTTGAAATCTTGATTAAGGAGTTTACGGTGTAAACTGCTGATATTGATAGACCTGGATTAATCAGTTTAATTCATTAATGTCCATTTTTTCATTTTAAAGTAGGGTAAATTCAGGGTGATCGGGGCATGAGGTTGAATGGAAGAGCGGAACAAAAAGGTATTTTTTTCTCGCCTTATGAATGAAAACAAAAACTTTTTTTGAGCCCTATTGCTGTGATAAAGTGAAAATGTCATGACCTCACTAATGTGAAATTATGGGCGGGGCAAGCCTACAGGGTCAAATAATATGGTTGATTGTGAAAATCAGTGACAATACTAATACTGATGTTTAAAATACTAATATCTAATAATAATAATAATAATAATAATAATATTTAGTAATTTAATGGTTTTTTTTTATTTTGGTGTAAGAATCCTCCAATGTCATCATTATCTCTCATATCTGACCATGAAATCAGATCTGAATTTTGTCCAACAGGGGATTCCTCTACCCAATAAAAAAATGTCTCTCTGAATCAGTAGTTATGGTGCCAGCATTGATTTGATATGACACAACAGATGAACAATGGCTACTGACATCGGTTCATGCCACATTATTTTCCGATGGGCCGATGTCCATCAACAGGGACAATATCAGGTAACACAGATGAAAAAAAAAACAATGCATTAGTCAAAGCTAATACATTTCTTCAACTTTTGATAGAAAATGATCAACCTTGCAATAGAAAACCTTTGTGTATTCTCAATATGCTCCAAATCAGTTGTTCCAAAAATGTGTGCAGAACCAAACACAAAAATGTACATGGACGATGTTTGCCTGAAGTTGCCAGCTACCAAGAAATGCCCGGTAAAATTCTGCTTGTCCATTTTACACTAATAGAGTAACCTAGCCTAACCTCAATAAAACATGTGCCATGCCAAGTAGTGATGGGACTTTGAGCTCTTTTGAGTGATCCGGGTCATTTGTCTAAGCACGGCAATAATAATAAGGGCTGACTTTTGGCTCCCAACAGCAGTTCATTTAGACATTAAAACAATGCTCTGATTTAACAATAAAATGTATGTGTGCTTGGTTTTACTGAAATAGACGTAACATTGTAACTATTGGCTACTAATTCCCAGAATAACACTATTTTACATGATGTTAGATACAAACCATTAATGTTAGGCTACTGTACAGAGAACTTTGTGTGCAGGCCTGTGTCAGAGAAATGTGGGGGAAAGATCATCCCTTTATTCTGTTATTAAATAACAAAAAAAGGGTAAGTGTAGGCGATTCATCTTTAGAACATAATTAAAAAAAACTTCCCTTCTCCTAAAATGGATAGAAAACAACTTCATAGAAATTTTGCTACTTAAAAAATTCATGATGAGAAAGCTCACCAAAGATGGAAACGCAAAAATTCTTCCAATTTCCCTGAAGTCACCTGAACAGACTACTGCTCAATCCATTTCCTAGTTTACATGTAAAAACTAAATTAGGGCGACAGAGTATTGCATCAATTGGGTCACCTTGCTCTACAGGACGAATTCTTCTACAGGCTTTGAATCCATAAGTTATTTAACAAACAGTCAAAACCTCAGTGCAGCTGTTTTAGCGCTATAAATCAAGTTCCATAAAACTCGCCAAAACGCGTGTCTAATCACCAAATTGAAACGTGAAACGACACCGTATCATTAACAGGAACCTCGCTGTCGTTTTTACAATCCTGCAGAGACAGTTGGCAGCACATAAAACAGGAAAGGGCAAAAAGCTTTAACGGTGGAGCACTCCACCTAATTAACTCGTTGAACCCGTTGCCCTCGACAAAGATGTCTCCCACGGAGGGCGGGACAGCGGGGAGAAGAGCAGCCAATAAGAGCTCGCGTTAAGACGAAGCGGATGTACGGCAGCCAATCAGATGACGGCTCCTTGTGATTGCACGGAGTTAGCTCCTGCCAAGGAACTAGCAAGCTACGGAAAAGGCGAAATAGTCGCTGAGAGGAGCAAGAAATCCTCCACCTGCCGCTATGTTCAGTGATGTAGAGACAAAGGACTGAGTTGCTCTTTAATAAACAAGGTAAACGTTTATTTTATTCCTCCGGGCCTGTGTGTAGGCTGTGTGTACGTGTTGTGGGAGGCTGACAGCTTCATGCCGGCAGGATGGAAGAGATTTGAGCGCCGTTACTGTGGCAACATTAGATGGAGGGATACACACTCCTCCTCTAATCTGACAGAGCCTGATGGCATTTCAGCAATTATTCAGACTAATTCACGGACCGTAGATGTCACCTTTAGTGTTGTGAAGACTAAATGTTTCTTTGATGCTGCTGTCGGTGGCAGTCTGACAGATGAAAAAGAAGAGCACATCCCTCTGGGACCACAGCCGCTTGACAAAGAAGAATATCCTGCTAGAGTCAAACATGATTTGTATAGTATCAGGTCGTAACAACGAGCACAGATAGACCATTACAATAAATAAAAGGCCTAAACTAAAGTAATAGACTAAATGGACAGTTGACCACCTCACAGTGCAATACAAGTGTGCAATAAACAAAAAACAGTGCAATTATATAATGTGAAAAATATGTGTGCAATAAGAAATGTAGAAAGTTAGAGACAAGAAAACTTATTTATATTTTCATCTCATTGTACAGTGTTCCCCTTTGTTATTTTTTTGTATTATATATTTGCTTTAATACAGTGTATAACTTCTGTACAGTTTATTTTAAATCACTTAGCTGTTACTACAACTTATTTATTTTTACTTTTACTTTTTTTTGTCGTTGTACTTTTCTACTCTTTTTTTTTCTTGTTATTCTATTTTATATATAATTTAAACTTTTTTTTTGTAGAAACTGACTCAGGGAGAAACGCACAAGAATTCCAAAGTACCTGTACTGTCCTGTACCTGTGCACATGGCAATAAACATCTATTCTATTCTATTCTAATAAAACACCCTTTCCTTCGTCACCAGCCTACCACAGATCAACTACCTCATTAGGGCACACGTTTAGAGTTACCGAAAATAAAGCTAATAGCAAAAGCATACAACTTTAAGTTATCACAAGCATTTCTAGTGCCCTGTTAACTTGCTATGTGATGCACTGATAGCATATTAAGATTGTAGAAAGACTACACAAACGCATTTTATTCTTGGTCAAATCAGCTGGACCCCAGATGAGCTTTAAAGTAACCTAAACTTGCACATCAGACGTTCCCCAACTTTTCTACATGTACTTTTTTCAATTCATTTCAATACAGAACCCTAAAAACTGTTGGCAATATAATGCCACATAAAATGAACAAACAGGTCATGATGGGTGATGTAGTGGTTGGAACTGTGCGTTTGTTGTGATAGTGACATTGTGTGAAAGAAGGTGTTTAACCATGTCTTGGTCTAATTGCATGCAACTTGGTCTGTTTTTTGTGATGAGATATCTTTAGCTGACAGACAGCTGATTGTTTCCTGACTAAAAAAGAGAAGGGAGCCTTCAACAGCTGTCAGGAAAATGCCTATTGTTGGTTTCTTGTTAGCATATATCCAACAGGTCTATCTGTATGTGTATAAACTCTCCCAGACTCTTGCACATTGATTCTGAAACGGTGTCATATTGGTGTCTCAGTCTTTATATTTACATTGTGTGGCGGAAGCACAGGAGCTCCACATCTACACAAATTCAGACATGCACACACACACAGCGCTGCGCTCTCTTGCTGGCTTAGCTGATCCTGTCTTGCCCCTGTAACACCTCTACCTCCAAAGACAGTACAGAAGGGGGGTCACTTTGTCCCCCCCCCCCACGATTACGCCTTTGGGACATACACATTGTAGGCGATACGTCACAGGGATGTAAATATTGCACCTGGAAATGACACTCTGAATAGGGCTTTTGGCTACTTATGACCTGTCTGGTGTTTACTATACAGTGTTTTAAGCAGCAGATCCACACCTAGCAAAGCTACCGCACTAGTTCAGCTACATTTTTTATTAGTATTTAGCATACAAAACGTTATAATCAGCACTAAATGTTGCACTGTCAGCTGTGCAGATTGTGCATTACCATATTATTTTCTTCTGATTCAGAAGAAAATCAAGCCATTTTTCAGTGCAAGAGAAGAGTGCAGGTGGAGACTAACCTTTCCCAAAGTAGACAGAAAACAAAGGAGAGCTGATCAGCTATAGTCTGATAAAACCAAAACCAGCACCCAGGATGAACTCATGCTGGTTTGTTAATCAACCAATGAGGCATAATACAGAACATTTAATGATCACAATGGAAAACTGTCAGCACATTTCAAAGTTGGGTTATCCACACACACTTTTAGGTCGTACAGTGTCTTGCTTTTCCTGGGATGTATTGCAGGGGAAAAAATGCTGTTGTCTGTCATACCAAAGAGGGTATTCTGTGGCTCGCTGCTGCATAATCTTTGCGCTCAAAAATGTATTCAAGAAGTCGCAAATAATCCATGGCATGTCAAAAGGTGAAACCTTGTGTGTTTAGGTCTTTATTTCTGTGTGTTGTTGTTTGTGCCATCAGGACCCATGACCCTGACACGAGGTTCCTTCAGCTACTCCAACGGTGAGGAGTACCATGGTGAATGGAAAGAAGGTAAGACTGACCTGCTCACTCACCTGTCCATCCTCCATCACTGTCTGCATTCATACACAAATGAAGCGTCTCTTTAAATGTTGGGTTATGTTAGAGCATGAAGTACAGGTCCACCCCACATAGAACACACTCTGTGCGTAAAGCTTCATCATCTCGGGGGGGCTTCATGTTTTTGCAAGATTGTTTTCCTACTGATTGGGCTGATGTCTATATGACAAATATTACCAAGGTAATGGAGGGGAGGTTGCAGTGGGGGCCTAAGAGAAATTCTGCTCAAGGCCCCAGCTGCCTCACTTTGGCCAGGGGCAGCTCTGTAAGAAATACACACAAGTATGTGAAGATGCTATTTGCATTTACAGACACCAGTCCAAATATTTATACAACTAAATTGTGTTTTTGACCCTGTAGGCCATGTTGAGAACTTGCTGATTGTCAGTTCTTCTATACGTTTATATTTTCATGATCGGGGATAAAGTTTCATATCTATGATGTTGCTAAGTACGGTCGGATATTTTACAGGTTTTGGGATTGGTTCAATTCAAACCTGGAGACCCTGGTGTATGTTTTCTGAATATTTTAACACATTTTAGTCAGTATCAATAGTTAGAATAAATGCTCAAAAGTTAGTTGTCCCATAGTCCTAACAGTGGACCCTTTTGAATAATCTCCTTCTATTCACTGCTGACAGTACTGTCAGTAGCCTGAAACGAGTGACACACATCAATTTACTTGAATTGTATGACTTCATTTAGAAGAAAAAGTCCCAAACCCTCAACCTCCTCCTCTGTCTTGAGAAATCTGACCAATCAGTGTCAAGCATCAGCACTTTGGTCTCTCTGGCTTACGGTGTAACATGGATGCACATTTACCTTTGAAAAACATGTAGAAAACAAACATGTTCACCTTACTGCTGACAAGTAGTGTGAAAATGAATGACACATTCTGGTTGGATAGATCTTTTGCCCCAGGGTACAATGCATGTTTTGAACTTTCAAGAGAACTTTGATTTGTAAATGTTTAATTAGGGAGGCAATGCATCCAGCATGTTTGTTAGACCTCAAGGCTCCACACTGTTTGTTTTGGTGTGTTTCCTCTGAATGCAAACCCAACTTCAGTTTTTTAAAAAGACAAACCCAAAGCACACCTTCAGGTTATAAAATTCACACGAGTGGCACATGAATCCAAAATGATCTAGCTTCTATCCTGAAGCTTTTTAAAAACTTTAAGGTTTGGCATGAAATGTTGTCAACACATTATGATATGCCAATTATTTTAGATCGATTTTAGTCGAGATTTGCTTTAGAAACGGGTTAAATAGACAGGATAACAGCAAGGAAGCTGTTTCATGAGTTCTGAATATAAATGTCAGAGGTTTCTATGAAATACTATTCCTATTTAATTGTGGGCTTTCAGCCTTATAAATCACTCAGGAGCCCTATGCGACCAAACCCAGCTGACAAAAAGGATCACAGAAATGTTGTTAGATATAAATTGTGTTAAAAGAAAGCTATAGCAGATTTTAAGGAATGACCAGAGGGTTTTCCTGACGAACGGATGCTGAGAAGAAAAGTATTTGCTCTTTGAGTCACAGCACAAGTTGTCTTGAAAATGAACCTGCACTTGAACAGATTGTAGCTAATAGACAGAAAAATGTGTCAGTGAAGTCAGCCACTACAGAAAAATGTACATACATGCACACACAGACCATCTGGTGCTTAAGTGCCCGCTGGGACAGGATATCACACTACCTAAACCAGTATTTTCAGTTTGACAAAGACACACTGACGACTTTTAGGGCAAGGTTAAACAAAGAACAAAAGTATGGCACCAAAGCAGCGTGAGTCTGCAGGGAGAAACATATGGTCTCTGCGCAGTTAGTGAAAAACTGGTTTAGCTATGGTGAGCTCTGTTACATTCAGGTTTTAGAGCACTAGAGCTCGTTATCATATGATGTTATCAACAGAAAAACGAATTTGAATATGACACAAAATGCAACATAAACTTTATGTGCTCCACATAGAGGCAGAAGTCATAGCATTTATGAAAAAAACAATAAAAGTCAGAAAAATGGATTCAATAAAGCAACAATAATGGGCAGATGGAAGTAAGTCCCTCGTTATGTACATTACCTTTTTGTGTCTATCAGCATTTAAAGGACTTTTGCTCTTATGTTTAATGAACAGTTTAGAAATAAAGAGAGATCTCCGAATCAATTTCAGGTTACATAGTTGCCCTGACATGTAGCTCTTAATCATTAGCAATAAGCTAACTCTGGAGTTGGTTAAAATCTTGCTAAAAGCTTGTCCTCTTCTCAAAAAACAGTCATCTAGTCTGTTCACCGACAAATTCTTATGTCTTGTGATCTTAAAACAAGATAGTTTCCCTCATGGGAAGTATTTGTTGGACAATATCTCGATGTTAATGCCTTTTAAGATGGCTCCCTCTTTCCACATTTACTTGTAAATAGCTTGTTTTACCTGACGTTAATCTCTTTTTAATTAAGTAGCACTCCCCACCTTTTAGAACTCCATGTGTAAACAGAGCCGAAGCACACCTGGGGATTTATTTTCCAGCTCTTTAACTCCCTTCTCTATGACAGAAATATTTTCTTATGATGTGTGATTACATATTCTGTTACATTTTTAACACAAGATGATTTAAAGAATCAATACTTGTGTTTTTGTGTGTGTGTGTGTGTGTGAATAGAGATGTAGTCATGAACACAGACTGATGCGTGTCGTGCGTTGCGCCTCTGTGTCCATGTGTGTCAGGCCACTGTTTGCACACAAACATGTAGATGTGTGTCGGGCAGAGGTCTATGGTGTCACATGAATAATTCAGAGGAGCGCTAGGTTGAAGACAGGCACCGGGGGCTATCAGGTTACAGGAAGTCGGGCGGGTACATCAACTGTAACAGCAAAGGCCATTTACAACTGTACTCTGCCCATGCAGTCGTTTAACATCTATGCATTACCGCTATTGATTGCCATAAAAGCAGGACAAATTCAGCTGAACCATAATAAGCCGGAGACCATGACCCGACACGAGTTTAGAGAGAGGCGTTGCAAAGGAGTTGAGTGACAGATTAGAGACTGGAGGGATCAGATCTGAAGGGACAGAGAGGAATCCACTGACCCTTACTGAAGCAGACAACCTGTCCCTTCTCTGACAAGTAAACTGTTTGTCTTAATGTAGGTACCTCCACTTAAAAGTAATGTGTATAGTATATGGTGTATTCTATTGATAGTGTGCTACCTCATAGTGTATTCTTGTTACAGTATTTATTCTGAGTGTGTATTCTCTGTAATCAGATCTAGTCTACTCAGTGTTTTGAGTGTATATTTTATAGACATCTGGCTGATTTTTTTACTTTGTCACATCTGTGCTGTATATCTGGCTGTTTATTCTAGGGTTGTCACAATACCAAAATGTTTAAACTTTGACGCTAAATGCACTGACTGACCGGCTGATGAAGGGAATCGTCCAATTTTCAGCCTGTTGGCTGTGATCGGTGACCTGCCGGTCCACACAAATATAGCTGTTTCTGTTTCGATTAACACACATGAGCCACAACTTTCATGCCACATGCACAGCGACAGAATCATTAACCCACCAGCCACACACACTCAAGCTAAGTTGTCAGCAGTGAGGATGTGAGGTTCCCATCAGCAGAGGAGAAAAAGCATTGACAAACTGGAGGACAAACACAGATCGTTTCCAAGCATTCACCCCTAATTGCTGAAAGTAACTCCCTGCCCAAAGTGCATCTGTACTGTCCGTATGTATGCGCTCCCACCATCTCTATTTCACTACTCAGGGCTGGGGGAGTACAGTATGTTAAGATTTTGTTCATTCATATTCCTGTAACAGTCTGTGGTTTTGATGGAACACTGAAATGATAAAACCTCAGTGTGTAAGCCTGGGATTAAAGGTTTGTCCTGCTGTGAGACTATAAATATGATTAATGATATTGATTATTAACAGATATTAAACTGGATCAAAACTATTTGCAGCCACGAACACCATACACAAATACAGGAAATAAGGGTTTGGCATTTCTAGGGAGATTTGTCTGATTGAGAATTAGAGATTCTCATGGATCCAGGTGTAGTTTTGAAGATTAAAAACAATAAATAAACAGTTACTTAGCAGTCAACATTTTATTATTAACGTAAAAGAAAACAAAAACAAAATGTTTTTCTTTTTTACCATCAATACGTTCTTTCAAGAAAGAAATAGAAATAAGCCAAAATTGATATTGGAAGGTCAGACCTTTAAAAAAAAAAACAGAAATCAGCCAAAATAAATCACAATCATTGCATCTCTGTTAGATACGTGATCAGTAAAAAGAAAATGATATGGATACCTGGGAAATTTGTTTTAGTTACCAAAATGTGCAATCAAACTCCTGCAGGCTGTCTAATTTTTTTTCTATAGTAATTATACTGATAGTTATATCCAGTTAAATTTTAATTGTTCTAATTACTGGAGTAGTTTTATTGTGTCTTTTATAGAAATGGCACAGATTTCTGTATTCTAATTTTAATGTGACTTCTTAATGTTAGTACTAATGTCAGTCTATAATTACAGCCAATCTGTCTGTCTGTCTATCTAAACTGCTTACACTTTTGCCTCTTAATTAAATTATTTTTAATAACACCATTCCTACTTCAACACTCCTCTAATGTTTGATTGAAGATGTCATTTTTGGCATTGTGTCCAGATGCCCACGGCCCCCTTGACACTCAGCAGCTCGTCCGTGAAATTCTCGCCTCAGGGGCTCTCACCCTCTTCATAGGGCTCCCCACGGGCTAAAGAGTTTGGATTTAAGCCCCTGTTGGCCCTTTTTTTTCATAGCCATATAGACTTAATTGAGTCAAACTCGTGCACGCACAAACACTTCTACACATCTGCCCATATGGATGCAGGATGTTTGGGAGGGAGGAAAAGACTTTGAAAATGGAATGTAGAGAACCAGATTTCGTTTGGGCCAAATCTCATCTCCAAATCTCCCGTGAAAACCCTGCTGAGATTAGGCAGAGAGCAGCACTTTAAGCAGCCCTGACAGATGGGCTGCCTAATTTACTTTGCCATTAGCTGGGAGCAAAGGGACAACACTCGTCGGGTTCACCCTCGCTTCACCCTCTTCCTCCCCCTCCTGTAAATCCCAATCCTCTGCTTCCTCACTCCTCTCCCCTCCATCAGTATCCATGCTACTTGGCGAGCTCACGGTAAATCCTATTCCTCGCCTACAGCTGCTTCGAGGAACCTAGGACCTTCTCGAGCCCCTGTCCAACTGTGCCTCACATCCAGTTATTCTCCTAATTCCCTCTGGGCCTGGTAATAAAGCCTGGCAAGGAGGGAGGAATGCTCTCTTCTCTTCGCTTCCCCTCCCGGTCTCCTTCTGTTGCCATGCTGCTAATTCTGAAAATGTTGCTAAATTTAAGGGAAATTTAGGTCTCACCTCTGTGGGAACATTTTAAATATGAAAAAGGAAATTTAGCACCATCTGTGATTTGCTAATTGAGAATTCTTAATTAAAATAATGATGCTATTAACCTCTTCATTTCCCTAAATTACTTACACACTTCTCCCAAAACTGTGAAGAAATATTTGATTTAGGATTCATGGTGAAATAAAACCGTTTTTTCTGGGCCTGGATATTTTAATGTGTGAATTTATTGTGCAAATTTACTCTAACCTTGTACATCAATCTGTAATGTCAGTTAGAAAAATTAAAGGATGATTTGGAGGTTGTGTTTACACATGCAGTTGTCCCAAGGGGGGAAGTGTAACTAACTGTGCAACGGGGACGAATGAGCCAAAATTAACCACTCCACTTCATCACTCCTGGTTTAGTCAAATAGGGAAGTGGAAGTCAAAAGCCACAATAAGTTGCTGTAACTAACACTGTATGTCATTTCTGGATGCTTTCTCCTCGATGATTGGTTGATGCTGTTCAATTAATCCTTGTTAATCTGATATCTCTGGAATACCTTTAGCCTGGCCCAGATTAAAATATATACATTTTTAAACCTAGCATGTTGAAAAAGTGAGAGACCCCATACATTATTGAACAGTTAAGTGTCTATAATGTGTGGAGAGTAACAACATGACATAAAAAGCACACCAAACACTGAAAGTTTCCATTCACACAGAATCTGGACTCTCAAAACTGGAAATCTTGCAAAGTCTCAGGAGCTGATATGCAACTTTTTAGTTAACAATCATAGCAGACGATGGGCAGGAAGACACACACACACACACACACACACACAACAGAATATCAAATCTTAAATATAAAACATGTCTAAAGATATATGCAACTTTCAGAGTAGATGTCCAGTAGATGTCTCACTTTCGCATGGGTCTCTCAGACCACAACAAAACTTAACCCTTAACTTAACTTAACTTGTTTTTCCAAGGACAGAATCCATGCAGGCACGATTTCTGAGCATTGCAAGCCGATTGTGCTGGTTTCCAGTAAAAGGGTTTGTTTTTGTTTGAGTAGGTCACACATAAGTATGTGCATCTGCTGTTGAAGTAGTCACTATATAGAATGAGTATTATATCTCAGGTTTATATTGCTTCTATAGCATCCACTCATTAGCAAGCTGGAGGATCTTGGAAGGCCAAACGTACTTTGTTATGTAGGTTTCATTTTTGTATTTGGTGTCCTGTATTTTTCACCTCTGTGCTGGAGTCTGCTGTCTTAAGTAGCTCATAGGAAAAGCTTGTCCTTGTAAAATATAACTTAATTACAGCTTTAACAGAAAGCATGTGGATTAACATAGTAAACAAAGTTCTTACATATGAAATAGAGAGTATATGAATTTAACACAGATGACAGATAAAATACAGAATATAGTTATATAGACAAAAGTTGTGAATTTTACCACACAACTGATTTTATATTATTATACTATTTTTATATTTAGCAGGACAATTCAAAGATTTGAAGGCTTTCCAACCAAGTCTCATGGATGTTGTTATGAAATATGAAATAAGAATGAAAGTATGGTACACATGGACACTAACTTACTTCTTTCTGTTTCTCTTTGCATTAATCTGAAAAAAATGTATTCCATTTTAAAGTATATTTCCACAAAACCTTTAGAAAGAAGCTGATGAAGTTTGCTGGGATGGTTTAGTTAAGTTTATTTGTTTTACACAAAAAATAAACTCACAAAAATAAATAAAAAAACTAACTGTGGGTTTGGCTTTAATAAAATCCAAACCAAAAACAATGAAAAGGTGGTCTGAGGCTGTGGATGGGTGGACAAACACGGGTCATGCACTATGATACTTTTCTCGAATCAATTATTTGGTCTCAGATCATGTGCTATGTTGTTTAGTGCAGTGTTTCTCAACTGGTGGGTCGGGACCCAAAAGTGGGTCGCAGAGCCATTTTCAGTGGGTCGCTAATGTGTGCCTGGAAAAAATATGGTGTCAAAAAGTCTATGAAGCCCTTGAAAGATATCTGAATTCGGGTTGCGATTTTTCATGAAGGAGTTGGTGGTGGGTCCTGAAGCTAGACCAGTTGAGAACCAATGGTTTAGTGTATGAGGATACAAAGATCACCAAAAGATCCATTGCAACGGCATTTGCAGCACAATTGGTGATGAATTTGTGAAATATATAGGAACACAGAAAGACAAGTTTTTTTAAATTAATACTACACATTAACATCTGCATGCACAACACCTTTTACATCTTTTCTAAGAGTGCACAGGATCGAAATCAAGAGTGGAGTTTGAGCTTTAACACTCCTGGTTTATCATAATTGTTGTTTTTTTATGTAAAGATTGTCCCCTGATTTTTTTCATAAACTTGCTTTCTGTGTGATGCTGCTGCAGGTCTGCGTCACGGCCTGGGTCAGCTGACCTTCAGCGATGGAATGTGTTACACGGGACAGTTTGAGAATGGACTCTTCAATGGGTGTGGGGTGCTTGTCTTCCCCGACAGCTCCAGGTCTGTGTTGCATTTCCTGTATTTGATCTTTGTATTAAAATCAAATCACTTTTTAAAACATTTTTCAAGAGTTTTACCTTAAGTTACAGAAGTTTAATACCACTGATGGGTTACTGTCAATATAATGACAATATGATAACAATATGGTAACATAACCTGTGGAGTACCGCAAGGTTCAGTTTTAGGTCTGATTTTATTCTCTATAAAATGCTGCCACTTGGCCAAATGATTAAGCCACAATAATTGGTGACCTAAATTGGAACCACACATAAAAAAAAAAGTTGTACAGTTATGTTTCTATCAAACAGGCACTATCTTCAAAATTTAAATAATGCTTTCTCAATGGGACCTAGAAAAATCATCCATGCCTTCATTTTCTCCAGTCTGGATTATTGCAACTCCCTCTTTTCCAGAATTACCAACAAATCACTCTCCCGCCTCCAGCTAGTTTAAAATGCAGCTGCTAGGCTTTTTACTGGTGTTAACAGATGACATCGCCCCCATTTAAGCCTCCCTGTATTGGCTTCCTGTTAGTTTTAGAATAGATTTTAAGATTTTACTGATCACTTTTGCTTGCATGGGTCTGGCATAAAGCTACAGACTCATCACTTAGCCAGCCCGCACCCTCAAGTCCTCAGGTGTTCCTTTTTTGAGCGTTCCAAAGTCAAGTCTTGAATCTAAAGCTGACTGGGCTTTTGCTCGACTTTTGAAACTTGCCGGAGATGATTATGGTCGCAGAATTGGTGACACCTGTTAGTGGGATGTGTACATGAGTTAAGTAAACTTTTGTTTTTAAATGTGCTGTAAAAATAATAATAATTGCATAAGATAAAGCACACATTACAGTCCCTAATACTGAAAACATACTGGAACCAGTGCAGATAAAACAGAAACTAAGCAGACTGAAGCACAAAATTCACTCCGTCGCCCTGAAGCCCATAGAATCATTTTAACAAACCACAGATCTGCAGATAGTGTGTGCTTAAAAAAAAATCATCAGCCAAACATTTAAAAAGTTTAACATGAATGTCCATCATTCTGGAGTGTATAAAGGTATTGATCATGAAAGAATTTCATTAAAGGATGTGACTCTCTGACCCTTAGAAACAGAAAAGAGTGAATCCCCAATTCAAATTCCGTTGCTTTAACTTTAGAAACGTCTTATTATAATATCTTTATTATAAGAGGTGACCTGCATAAACTATACAAGATGTATCCAAAAGAAAGACTTGATGGGCTGTACAGGTACATAAAATCTGAAGATCAGTAGATGAGCAACACCCCCCATGTTTTTTATCTTTCAGACCTTTGCCCAACAGACGTTTAACTTTCTTTGCTCAATTCTGTATTTAGTGCTGCCTTTCTATGGCTCGTTGCCTTTTGAAGAAATTCAAAATCGTTTTCATGTAAAAGAATTCTTACTAACACTTAATTTACTGAAAATATAAAAGCATTTCTCGTGCTTTTGAAAGGTGTCCTTCATCCTTCTCTGCTCAATGTTCTTTACATGTTTCAATTCTAAATGCGTCAAAACTGTAGCATTGTGGGAGTTATTTCTCTACTTGTAAAGGTTTTTTTTTTTTTATGTGGATCTTTTTGCAGGTATGAAGGGGAATTTGTGCAGGGCAAATTTCAAGGTTCTGGCGTCTTCACTCGCTATGATGGGATGAGGTTCGAGGGCGAGTTTAAAGGCGGCTGTGTTGATGGATACGGTAAGACTTGATAATGAACTCTTTCTCCTTAGCAATGAGAACCTCGATCTTTAAACGTTTGGCAGCTTATTTTTTTTAAATATATATACCTTAAATTTGTGTCTTTCCTCCAGAAGGGAACAGTTCATGTTTAAGTTCTGAGATGAAGCACTTTGAATAACCTTGTTGCTGAAATGAGCTCTATAAATACACTTGCTTTGAGATTTCTGTCTCACATTTCCCTGGGTTTACCTCCCTCTGCTCTTTGCTGTGATTCCAAACATTTTAAACACTTTTACATTATATTAATCAGTGAATAAGTGATAATTGTCTCTTCTGAAGTCCTCTGTGTGTCTGCACCGTGAGTCTCTGGAGGTAATCAACACCTTTTTATTTGAAGACTGCAGAACAATGTGTCACTGTGACAGCAGGCTCATTTTTGTGCCTGTAAAAATAGAGGTGGGACGTAAAGATCTGTTCAGTTTCACCAAGATTCAACTACCTGAAATCAGAGCGGAGAGGTGTTTTTAAAAGAGAATGCCGTTCCTATAAGTTTTGTTTCCTGTCTTTAGTTAAACATCAACCAAAGTTTAGGTAACAGTGAACTCTAACCCAGTGTTTAAAGGGAACAAGAACTCAAGGAAAGGACAATAGATTAAGGGGCTCAAACACAAACATTATTGTGAGACTTAGTTTCGAGTAAGATATATTTTAATCCAGGGAATTAATCAAACGAAAGTTTCATGTGTTGTGCGGCAATCAGTTTGACCAGAGCAGACAAAAAGCAGTCCGATTTATAAAACCTTCCTTTAAGTGTTAGAAACTATGATTTCATACGCAGCTCAAAGATATATGTTGTTAAATATAAGCTATGATAAGAAATAAAAACCTACTGCTCACTTGACTCCTTATAGTTACTCTCAGTATTTTCATGAATGATTCAAACAGAATGAGATTTATTTAACACAGATCTACTGGGGGAACTTAATATGTTTTCACTTAAGGAAGCAAGGTCTTTATTAGATTCCAGGGACATTATTTTCCCCCTGAAGGGTCATTGTACTGGGAATAGTCTCTCCAAAGTACAGGAACTTTGGAGTTAAGGTTTGTCGCACTGAACATTTCTGATTGTTCAAGACTTGCAGCATTTTGTCGCAACAACTTTTATTTTTAAACTGCAGCATCACAAGTATCAATGGATCATCACAAGAAAGCATACATCAGATGGACCAATTATATGGTATAGGCCTCAAGCTTTTTACAACAGGCAGAAGAAACTTAATAGTTCCCTGAAAAATCAAGAATTCTATGTACTTTGGTTGAGAAGCCAACATTAAGACATGGTGTGTTTTAGGAACAATAATCCATTTCATGTGGGGTTATATGTGGGAATCTTTCTGTGCCCAAACCTTAAAGACAAAGATCCACATTTGTGTCTCCAGCATTTCTTAACATGTTCAAAAAGTGCATTCAGCTCCTGTTCACTTGGATAAAAAGTTCAAATGAGTGTGTCTGGTCCAGGAGTGCTGACGTTTTCTGACGGAGGCCCCGGCGGCGTCAGCCATGAGGGCCTGTTTGAGACCAACCAGCTGATGAGGAGAGAGAACAGCCAGGGAGCCTTGCAGAGGGCACAGGCAGCAGCCGCCAAGGCCCGAGCTCTGGCCATGTGAACAGGACTACATTACCCACAGTGCCCCACCACCAGAACCATCCTCCTCCCATCAGACTTCTTCAGGTTTTTCTTGGTTTTCTTGCATCCAGTTTCTGTGACTGCATATCACCAAACCTCCTTTTAAACGTTTGCTGTATTTGTACATTTCCAGGCAGATGTTTTCTGTCTTATTTCATTTTTCTGACCTTTAACTTGCAGTATTCTTTGGAGTACCAATCAAAGGGGTCTAGTAGGCCACGTCTACTCTATGTAACACTCTATTTTTGCGTCTGATGAGAAAGCCACTGATTCAGGATCAGCCGAGCCAACCCCAGTTTAAGTGTTCAGTTCTAACGACGGTGCTAAATCTGTGTCAGGCTCAGTTATATAGCTCTATTTAAAAGTGCATCTAGGTGTTTCCAGTAAGCACTGATTTGTTTATCTTATGACAAGAAACGTCCAGACATCAAGGATTAAACTTTGATTATTTGGGCCAAAACATTTTAAGGTTTATGAAAGCTGAATCTTGAAAGCTGGAAGATTTCTGGTTTCCTTGGTCAATCATTCAATCTTTCTACTTAGGTGCAGCGTCCAACATCTGCAAGTAATTTAAAGAATAAATGAGCTAAACTCAAAGAATTAAAGTGGATCTATAATTATCTATTGTAGCCTTAATAGGAAGAACTTTTTAAAGAAAGCCTCATTAACGTTAACAACCTGAAGCTAAAACCAGCAAATGAGAAAACCTGCAGAGGGCATTGATGGATTTTCTCTTTATTTGTATTTATACCCATGGACAGTAGTAATGTGCCATCATTCAGGTTCCAGTGATAAATATCTATGTTGAGTTATAATTCTGACCTACACAATAATGTGTGCTTCTATATCGGACTGTGTTACCTTAACTAACTGTAAGAAAGGAATAAAACCGACTTTAAATCAAACATGATGGAAACAGATGCTGCCGTGAACAGTCGTTAAAGATGTAACAGGGAGGCCGTGATATGAGACTGATTTATGATTTACGGCTAAAGTTGAGTGGGAACGTTTTTTGATTGGTTACACTGAATTTGTTAGAAGATATCATCTTCAAGATAAACGGTCGGACTGTTCGAAAGTGAAGGCTGATATAAACTACCTGATGTGTCATTAGGATGTTTGAACCCTCCAGTCAAAGTGAAATGATATCTTTAAAAATGGTATTAGTCATTTCCAAGGCCATTTCCCAGAAAAAAAAAGTATGTCATCTAGAACTAATTAATTTAGTGATGCACACTGAATGATTTCACCTTCAATTAATGAATTCCAATTAGTGCCAACATTCCTGATCTGAATTTAGGGTGTAGAAGCATTTTCAGGCAAAGTTATGAATACAGATTCTGGGCTGTGTACTAGACAAATGTCTTAACCTTGACTGACTGAGTCTTTACAGCAACAATCATCTACTCTTTGACAAAATGAGTACAAAACTTTATAAACAAAAAGCCTTCGATGCAACACAAATGTTTGTAATAATTTAATGATGGAACTGTTGAAGTGACGAGGTGTAATGCTTACTTATTGCTAGCTTCTAGACATTAAGACTTTAACTAAAGTAACAGAACTTTATCTCCATGTTTCCCTGTGTTTAGTAGGAAACTAAATCATCATTTCCATGACTTCATTGAAAAGTGTTGAACAGCTTTAAATTTAAATGTTATTTAAGTCTCCTTTTAAACACATTTTGCCAAATTTAAACTTCAAAATCAGAGTTTTTTATTTTGAATCACTCAAATGACCAAATCAGTGCTAACTGTACTTCCTGCCTTCCTGTTGAAGGGTGCATTAGTTCTGACTTCTGAACCCTCATTGGTGCTCTGGTATTTAAAAATCAACGGTTTACTATGAGCCAGCAGACTGTCAGAAGGGTGTCGATCTTGGCTAACGTAAATGTGAGCGGTATCTTTCTTTTTTTTTTTTTTTTTTTTTCTTCACGCAGTGCCGTTACAGCCAATCTGATCTCAGATCAGTGGACAAATCTTCCCTCAGTGCCAAACACACAGTGCCAACAGGCTGGAGCTGATCCAGAATCAGTGGCTAGACATCAGAAGGGAAGGGTGGAGGGGAGTGCGACGTCTGCAGTGTTACAGGCTGCATTAATGAGTGCAATTTCTGTTTTGGAGGTGCAATTTGATAATGTTCCATTTTCAGCCTGTAAGCAAGATATTCTGTACTTCAGGTTTCAGAGTCAGAGAAGAGGAGAATCTGGTGGCTCTCTCTGCACAGAAAGCATCATCTAATAGAAGAGAGCGGTCTGAACTGAAAGGGTTTCATTCCATAAATGCATGCAAAGGACCTCATATCCAAGTGATTTATTCAAATATCTTAAAAAGCAAGAAGAGTCCGAAGAGAATTTTTTATCAGGTATCCATAACACGCTTAACCAAACAAAGCTAAAGATAACTTCACATTGTCTTTTGTATCTTTTTGAACTGAAAACCTTTTCTTCACTGTTTTGGTTTCCTTTCTCTCCTTTTCACGTCCCTGAAAATGATGTCACTGTGTGCGTTCAGTGTTTGCGTGTAACTCACCAAAGTTCCTCTCCCCTCGAAAGAAAAAGGAAAAAAAAAAAAAAAAAAAAAAGAGTGTAAGCATCACTGTTAAGCTTAAATTGTGATAACTAACACATAATTCATAGTGCATTGTGCCTGCTGGGAATCAGCATCTGTCTGTGTAATGAGATCGGTGTGTAGATGTGTCACATGTGCATGTGTAGTTGTACTGTAAGAGGGTGGGTGGGTGGGTAGGTGGGGTATTAAATGGGAGTTAATTGCCGGTTATGTGATTATCTCAGAGTGCGATTAATTTAGGATGTGGTTCGGGGGCCTGATGTGTTCCCCACTGACCAGTTTGACAGCGAGCGACGTGAAGAACAGTGGGACTGACGGAGGAATCTCACACCTCTTAATTGGCTCTGGGATTGGAGCAGAGACACTGTTTAATGGTGCTGACTGTTGCCTTTAGCTGAAGTGGAATCTGAAATGATCTGTCAGTTTTGGACGCCATGTTATCATGCAAAAACCTTGTGACCTTGTATTTTGTGATTGTTCTTTATGTGTTGTACATATGTCCTTATGATCCCATGTTCCTTACCACTAAAAACAACACTTAGGGATCACAAAACCCTTTAAAAAAAAAAAAATGCACCTTAAAAATCTCAACTTGAAATGTTGCCGTTTGATATTAACACAACAGGTTTCCAGCAGATGTCATGTGTTAAACACTGTCTGTAGTTGTTATGGCTGATTTAATATTTCACTGTGAAGGGTCTCCATTCATGACAAACGAGTTTGTAGTTGAAATCCACCCTAAAACAGAATAAAGAAACGTCCCTCCACCTCAGGGACTCAAGTAAAAACTCACTCTGACTACAAGATGTCAACAAAAAAAAAACTCCTCAATAAAATGTCTCTGTGCAATCTGTCAAGTCATATATTGATACACTGTTCTTTTAAAGGTATATTTATTTATGTTTCAAAATGTGTAAAATAGAAATTAAAAAATCCTTTTAAACAATTCAGCTGTTAGAGCTTTGATACAAAAAAAACGCTGGACTTGATGTATGAGACGCTAAAAATGCCAGGCAGCAAGGCAAAGACTTTGAGTGAAATTACAGTTTTTGCCTTTCTATCAGTGCTAAACGTTATTGGACGTAATCACAACTCAAGAGAGGAGAGAAACACACAGGTGAGCAGAAAAAAGTTACACAAGGCTGACCCACCGCTCACGTGATATGAAAGTCATCCACTCCTCCATCTTGCTTGTGATGCATTTTTCTGAGTTTGCTGCTTTTTTCGAGTAAACCCAGACTTCATGTGGAAACTTTAGCAGGCTGAAAAGTCAAAATGTGAGTGTTTGATTAGACTCACATGCAGCTCACCCAAACATTTTCAGATGTTTTCAGGAGTTTTCTGCATGTGTGAAAACACCAGAAGGTCTTTAAAACCTGCCCATTTCAGTAGTGATTGACGAGATCTGAAAGGTGACTAGAAGCGTTTGTCAGAGCAAATTAAACATGAGCTTGCAGATTTGCCTGTTTAAGGGAAGATAGCAGATGAAAAGCACATAGATCTTTAAACCACACCCATGACAAAAAAACCTGAATACTTGTTTTTCATTAAAGCTGTACTGTTCCTTTAATGAAACTGTCAGGTATTTTAGAAATGTTCTCATCATGGAGAAAATACTTACAGTTCAATACATTTTGATGCCAAGCTATTATAGTTTCCCCCTGTTTCCAGGGTTTGTGCAAAGCAAGACCGAAAGCCTGTTTTATTTTAAATTTGGATCAATCTCTCTAAATGACTGAGGAAGAAAATGATTTTTAAAAAGTCTTACATTAAAATGTCTAATTGCTCCTGTCAATATATATTTCAAAGACTAATGATCGTGATCATCCAATATAAAGATTTCAAAAAACACAGAAAGATGAAGTTGAGGAAAATAAAAGTGGTTATAGATTTCAAATGAAACTGAATATTCTGTTTTGGGATTGATTTCAAACAATGAGAGAAAACGTTGTTTTATTTGTGTTGTTTTACTCAGACTTGTACATTCTGAAGTGGTCTTTGATATTTCAGCTTCTTTAAGGCTTTATGACTGTTTATATAGTGTTTGTTTTACAAAAGGATTGTTTGTTTGTTTAAGTTGAATGTAAATGTTTGTTTTCTCTGTGTATTTATTAAGAGGCAAAGTCTGTGTTCAGAAAAATGTAACACACACACACACACATACATTTAAGGACTGGAGATGTAATCAATGTCATTTTTATTTGTTCCACAGTGTTCACCTCTAACTCTCTCACACACACACACACACACACACACACACACACACACACACACACACACACACACACACACACACTGTACGGCACATATAGAAACACATTAGCATAATCACCACTTTGATGAGAATTAAAGGAAAGGACTTGAAACAGAAAAACAAAAAATCAGTCCTAAACGACAGAGGAAGTTTGCCAAGTGCCTGAACTAAAAATCTTCTTCTACTGTGCTTTGAATACTTTAAATACTTTCTGACTGTTTTACCAACTTTTTCTTAAGTGTCACTGTTTTTTTAAAAGCTGTTTGTATTTTCTCTGCGTAATGAAGAAAAATTGGACAGGCAGAGTGTGGGTGGATGACATTAGCTGACCAGTTATGTCTGCTGAGATTATAGCCTGATGACTAACGACTCGACCGACACGCTGCCTTCACTCACTGCAGGCCTCAGCTTCTGCTTTCACTTTTTAGGCAGAACAAATCGTTTCAAATGTCTGGAAGATGATTTAACAACAATTATATTCAAGCTTTGAAAGGCATTATACTTATTCAGGTAATAACTTGATTTTCAACAACAGAAGGACAATAAAAGGAAAAGGCTCACGTCCCTCATTATCTATTTGTCACGGTTTCTTCAAAAACAAAAACACGATGGCTCTGCTAATTGTAAACAATGAGTATTAATTCATTCCATTCAGTGAGTATCTCTCAGACGATGAGACCTGTTGTATAAATGTAATCTTTATTGGACTGTACATAATAAGTAGGCTTAGCCACCTTGACATGAGCCATTGGTGTATGTACTACAACTTTAAGGCCTTTCATTTGTAGTCCGGTTGTCACCATCTAGGTTCTTTTTAGCCAGAAATGACCATATTTGGACAAGTGGGTGGAGCTACAGGGAGCAAATGCAAATGAATCAGCTACTCAAGCACCATCTTTTTTTACAAGGGGCATCTGTAATTTTCGATGAATGTTGTGTGAATTGGGAAGCTAATTTTGGCTAGCAAAAACAGGCTTTATTTCTTAATTGTGGCCACCGTTTACAAAATGAACAAATGATGTATCAAAGAAGACTTGAAAATAGAAATGAAGACAATATTGTTTCATCCTTTCTTTTCAGACCCACTGGGTATGAGTTCTGTTTTTCAGGGATGTCCTGCACTGATGAGTTGCCAGTCAACACTAGACCTTAAGCCAGGAGAATGGGGTTCGAGTCCTTGGCAAATCAGAACATTGTTACTGTTAAAGTTGCGTAATATAAATCATTTTGATGATTTTAGTCAACATAACCAGCTCACTTTCAGTAACCCATACCACAACCGTTTTCTAAATTGAGCAGTAGTTTTGATTCATCCTCCAACATGAAACATGTTAATGGTAAAACTTTAAGGTAAAAGGAAATGTCGTGTTTAGAACATGACCTATGTGGTTTTTAATGCGGGACATGTCTAGGAGTTTTTTCTAGTTCAGCTGCTGATGAATGGACTCTAATAATTTTTGAACCAAGACCACTAATGATATGTTTTCTGGAGCCAATGCCAAAAGTGATTACTTTATAAATATTTCTTCAAATGAAATTAGCTTTAATAAACATAACATTGTCAACGTTTAAGTACTTTGTTCTAGCTCAGTTTAGATGACAAATCTACATTCATCTTTTTTCACACAAACTGAAATGTATCTACGATTCATTTAAACGAAGCACCTTCAATTGTGAAACTAAGTTCCCAGTATGATGAAGACAATCTCACACAAACGGTTCATTTGACTTTTCAAAGCTCCCAGACCTAACTCAGAGCTCAGCCGGTGGAGCTTTCTCAGGAGTCATACACAACCAACATGTGGGCAGAATTTTAGAGCTCCTATTGAAGTCAATGTTGAAACCATTGACTGTACAAAAAGATGGACGTCATTCCTGTTGACAAGAAGTGAAAATATCCTCCAATAACATGCGCTTACAGACACTTTTTGGAGTCACTATCGGGGAACTTTTGTGTCGTCCATCTTTTTTTTTTACAGTCTATGGTTGACACAAATTGCCTCATTGTCAGTTTTGAAAATTTTGAGTTTAGTCAGGAACAATTTACATTTTGGTTAAGAGAGAAAATACGTTATTTTTCTCCGACACTTAAACATGCAGACGAGGTAAAAATGTAACTCATCTGAATGTTTTTTTTCGCTGGTAAATAAAATAAAGATAGCGTGGGATCATTTGAACAAACCCTCTGACACACACGTGTGGTCGTTTTCACATGTTCTGGCACCTTTGAACACCCAAAAAGAAACATCTGAAAACTTAAACCTGAGGTATGTACCTCGTTGTCACAGCCATAATGTCACTTTTGTCGTTTCTGAGGAATTTTGTTGCAAGATGATGATGTCACAAAGTAAAAAAAAAAAAAGAAGTTGTGTTGGGGTTTTAAATGGAAATGAATCCTCAGAGGAGAAACAATAAAGAAAAAAATGCATGAACTGAACTACAAACCTTCTCTTCTTCTTTTGTGTATGTGTTGGGTTTTTTTGCCGAGCTGAGGTGTGAGAGGCCGCTGGGAGACATGAAACACTGAAACCACAGAACAATGAAAGGCGTACACACACACACACACACACACACACACACACACACACACACACAGAGGGATTTTGAACTCTGATCACACATCTTGGCAGGTCTAGCGATTATTTGTGGAGCTCGGCTGTCAGAAACACCCCTCCTTCCTCCTCGTCCTCCCCTCCCCCCATCTACTCTCCGCTCTGCTGTCACTAAAATAGCTTTAAGGTGTGTTTAGGTTGGACTTTAACCCCTCCGCCTATTTCGTCTCCTTGGAAACAGTCAAGAGTTGCCTTAATTTGTATCATCTCAATCTCAAGTGCTGCAGCAGTTTTGCCTACTTGCCCCTAATCATTGAGCCTGTTTCCATGGTGAAGTATTTAAATATGCTTTGCAGATCATCTTCACCTAACACACCAGAAGTGGCAGCTTTTTGCAGCATGTTTTTGCATGTTTTCTTTTGTTTCATAACTACAATCCTTTTTTCATATCTGACTCTGTTTTGTTTAATTAAAATCCATCCTCCAAACACAAGATTGCTCAGTGCTGTCCTCCCGCTGTTATTCCCATCTTATTCCGCAGGGAGGGATCTCCCATTTTTCTATTTCACGCCCTCCTTAAAGAGAGCCGGCTTTGTCTGTTATCTTATCTGTGAAGCTTCACGGCTCCCAAAAGCTTCGGCCATGTTTAGAAAGGAAGTGCACACAGCATACTGATTAGAGGGGCCTGGCACTGCAGGGACGCACACTGTCGATGCACATGCAACAAAAAACGAATAACTGTCATTTAAAAGCCGACAAAAAAAAACAGCATGCATTTTGCATGTCTTTAATTGCTCTGGGTTCCCTCCCCTCACAACCACACATTTGGGAGTTTGCTGGTGCAAGCTTTTGAGTCTAAACATGCATGCATGAGTACGTTGGGGGATGTTTATAATATGTGTGTTAATTTTCAAAATAAAAATTTCAGCAGCACTTATACTCTTACACTAGGAGGATTACAGGAGGGGGTGTGTTAACGGGAGACATCAGACACATCCTGACTTCTTAAAAAAAAAAATAAGAATCATATTTCAGACACATTTCAGAGCCTCTTCCCTTAAAGGGAAGAATAAGTCTGGTAGTTTCAGTATCTGATGATGGTTTATTAATCAATGACCCCCCCCCCCCCCCCCCCCATCACACACACACAAAATATATAGTCCTATATGTAATTAACAATGCACAAGTCCATTGTTTTTATATACACAGCCCCATACCAGTACACCAAAATGGTCCATATATACAGTGCTTAGAGCTGATGTTTACCAATTTGCAAAGTCCCCGCTCTTTTCATGTGATAAAACAACTTTAATGAAGCCTACAAATGTCATAACCTCCCCACAAAAGTATTTTGTCAATAAATTGTAAATCCTTTTAGACAAATTAAGAAGAAAAATAAAAACAGCATGCGTACGCTCTTTTGAAGGTATGCAGGATAAATCCATGACAGAGGGATATGGAGAGCAATGCAAAGCATCTTTGTCATCGCTAACTATCAAACCTACCGTTCTCTGCTATCCAAGCTGAAGTTAACATTTGCCCCGTTTCCACCGAGCAGTCAGGTTTGGTTCGGTACAGTTTGGTGCAGTAAACCTTGATCTTGCTTGCGCTTCCACAGCCAACTGTACCCTTATCTGGTAAGCAGAGTGTAAACCAGATGTGTAATAGTGTGACATCATAGCAGCCATAACGCAGTGTAGCCCGCTGTTAATGAAGTTAAATGTTCTATAAGAACAGGGACACAGTAAACAAGGGACTCTTTAGGGTTGGATCGGTACCCTTGGCACTCCAACAGAAGGTTACCAAAAAAGTAGGTTGGTACAGATCCCTTGTCTTGGTGCCATTCCCAACTTCTGACGGTGGAAACGCCAATAAATGGATACCGAACCGAACTGAATGGGACCGCTTGGTGGAAACGGGGCTTGCCTTCATGCACAATGGGTGCGAGTGAAGTGCGTGCAGATAAAGTTGGGAACAGACAAAAAGATTCACCATCCAAACATTTCATTTAAATGATCTTTTGGATGAAATTATTGGAAGGCCTTTCACCCACAGATCCATTTTCTGTCAGAGCTTTTGATTTATTGATTGCTGTTAAGTAAATGTAAAGAGAAGTTTGAAGCTCCTTTGTGTTGGTTTTCTTTTGCTGTTATGAAGTAGACTGAAAGCAGAGAGATTGATCATTTCTATGAATGCATTTTTATCTGTGTCAGACGAGTTATTAACAGCGTGCTGCAGAAAAAGCCTTTGTTTACGTTTATCATGGCAAAGATTCTCGATGAGTGATACAATTTACTGTTAAACGAAAACAAGATGAGTTTTCTGTTAAATAACACGACTAAAACGTGCACAGGAAGAATCCCCAGAGAGAAGAGGTTTTTCTTTTGTCCACAGAGGGTGCCAAAATAGACAGTGAATAAGAGCTCCACACAGGAGCTTAAACAAAGGTCTACAAAATAAATGGACTGCTAGAACCTTCAAAAATATTTTATTGAATATCATTTTCAGGGAGGGAAATAATCATATTGTGTGTCCTAAAGAACACCCACAAAGGCTAAAATAGGGTTTTATCAAGTCAAATGTTTTAACTGTAACTGTTCACTTTTTTTGAACAACATAGAGTCCCCCTATCATGTTTCTCAGATTGTGTTTCAGGATAGTGTTGTGTGATAGTGTCATCCTATGATATAAGGCATATTAAGGAGTTTTTATACAATTATCCCACAACATGTGCGAGCATTGCTTTGTACATGAAAGCTTGAAGGTATAACACAGACTTATGGATACATTCATTCAGCACATTAATAGCAAAAAAGAATCAAATAATCCCAGGGATATTTATGTCAAATTGAAGAATAAGTGTACACGGGTTTTGACTAAATTGGTTTTGAAAAATATGATGATATAAAAAAAGTAATCCTTAAAATGTCAGGACAGTCAGAGTAATCCCCACATTCCTTTTGCTTGCATCAATTTGAGTCTATATTTCAGTTTCCCCTCAGGGAAGTCATCAAAGCACATCTTGATTTTAAGACCAGGACACATTAATTTTATGGTTTTATTTTAACGTTTCAGCACGACACTGCCTTCTCCCTGCAGCTGCTTCAGGCACAAAAGAAGAAAAAAAAAAGAAGAGCAGATTGAAGGAGGGCGAGAGGAATGGAGCCGCATGTGTAAATGTTGGAGAAGAGGACTAACACTCGAGCTCATCCAACAGACCCGAGGTGGGGGAGGGAAGAGGGGGAGGGAGGTGAGGGTACCAAGGGATGTGAAGACATGATCTACATATTCAACATTTTGAGTCCCATCAAGGGAGGAATCGACACTTTGATGCTCAGAATCATCTCATCCATCTGCAGAGTTCAGCGGATTCCTGCTGCAGCTCTGTGAGTCATGTTCAATCTGACTTTTTGTTCTGCAGCTCAAAGGTGGTTGAGCTCCAGCGTTCAGCAGCATGCTGCAGTGAAAGTTAGAGAGAAAGTTGGTGTCAGCACAAAAGAAGGTGTGTGGTCAAGAGGAGGTGAGAGCTGTTCCTTCAAATTGAAAAGTCCAGCGTGTTTGAATTCTAATGAGTTGAGACGGCTGGACGTATAGACACAGGCCTCTCTCTATCTTCTGCAGTGGATCCTTGTTGTAACATTTGTTTAACATTACTGCAGCTCTAAAAACAAGCCTTTCCTCCTTTGTCTCATTTTCACATTTTCCATAAACCATTGCAGGAACTTCACATGTATTTCAACTGTTAACACCAGGAACTGAACACATTTACTGCTAGAAATGAAGCAACTTTTCCATCAGATCTGAATACCCTCATAAATGAGGCATGTTTGTCCAATAACAGATTAAACAAGACTAAAAGCAGCTCTGTGAGGCCTTATGGGGCTAAACACTGTACTTACACCGGTGTGTCAGCATGATGATAAAAATGCTAATATGTTGATAATTAGCAGGAACAGGACTTCAATTTAATCTTACAGGCTCAACCTTGAGTCCAGAGCCTTAGGTCATGGACAGGCAAACACTTGGCCTCGCAAAGTATTGATCTAACTTTTTTTTGTTGTTGCAGTGTTTGATTAAATTAGTTTACTATATTTTTAGCATAATCAAGTAATGGCTGCATATTTCTTGTATTTAGTTTAGTCCTAGAAATCACTCAAGAAAAAGTTTACCGGTAATTGAATTAATATTGATGAAAAAGTAAAAAAAAAAAAAAAAAAATCAAAATACTGATTTGTCTTTCAGTATGAAACTACAAAATGAAGACAAGTGTCCTTTCTCTCTAACACACTTCTCCACAAACAACTAACAGCTTGTGTAGTTCTTTGTCATTTGCATGAACCTCCCACCTTTTCGTTCTTCTAGTTCAACTGTGCACTCTTTAAACATCAAAATATCAAAGAAAGGGGCGGGTCAAACGTCAGGTCTGATTGAACGTGGATGTGGATTTTGCAGCCCACTATGTTTAGTACTGAATCACAGACGTAAAGGATGTTCCTCAGGTATTGGTACTGGACAAACCAGACTTTGGACATGTTAAAGTAGCCTTGGGTGATAAATCTGGAGATCACTACAGTCATAAGGTTTGTTCTTCGGGGCACCATGAATCTCTGGCAATAAATCCAACAGTTGTTGAGATGTATCAGTCGAAACCAGAGAGACAGATCAACAGATTATCAAACCTACCTGGCTGTCAGTAACAGACCAAACACAAGCCATTCAGCTGCTAATACAGCATTCATTTGGACTGCACACAATCCTCTATTCACCTTTCAGTCACTACAAACACTATGTGTCTGCAAAGTTTTGGAGCTCTTTCAGTGTTTCTCCTTGCAGAAGTGTTTATCTCTGTGGTGATGATGAATCTAGCAGAGGGAGTGTACAGAGGGAAGTCGGTTCCTGACATGCTGGAGGTGCAGTTTGAGGAGAATCTGTGTACGGTTCATGGACTCATGGATATCTTCCATTAAAAGTAACCTACAACTTCTCTGAGCCCCCTCACAGACCAACTCTGCTGTGTTCTAATGTTTCACTACTTCTTCCTTAGCTCTTAAAGGAGGAGAGTTATTATTCATTAGTGACAGATACATTAAAATACAGGTCGTTTAAACAATCAGTGCTGATTTATATTTCTCTGCTGAGGTATGTCTCCTTTCTGGGGGAGAAGTAGGTCAAGCAGCTGCTCAGTTAGGCTTAATTTTAGATCTACAACACCCAGTTTAACTAGCTGTTAATCAGGTTGTCGCTTACTTGGTCACTCCCTGCAGCTCTATGATTAAACAGCCCGTCGGCTCCAAGACTATATCAAGAAATCTCATTCATGATGATTTCTACAGTTATTGGGCCCAGAAATGCTTCATGAAGTCCCTCAAATATGTTTCCTAAAATATGTTGATTTTATTTTTTTCATCAGTTCCATCCATCTCCACACTCTTCAGTCTGATCCTCAGTTGTTTGACCTGCACACAGATAATATATGGTGGTGTAAAACCTAAAAACTGCACTCTCTCTGCTCTCTGAGACATTAAATATAGGACTCATTATCTTTTATTAATGTAAAATAGATTTCTGACCCGAGTCAGAATTGACACGGACCATTGTGTGTAGGCATAGAATATGAACAGAGCGTAACAGTTACACTACCTCTCTACTACAGTGTGCTTTTCTTTGTTTCGAGATTACAAGTTATTTAAATATTTAAAGTGATTAAAAGAAGTTGGTGTGTTGTTTTTTTCAAGGGAAAGTAAAACCTTAATGCAACTGAAATACAACAATTATTTTGTATTTCACTTGTATTTGTTTAAAAAGACATGTACAGTTCCTTGCAGCTCTATATATTTTGAGATTTGTTTGAGTCAGATTGAGAGGTGATGGTTCAGACTTGAAGATTTTAGAAAAAAAAAAACAGTAAATTAACAGTCAGTACTTTATAACGCAGATACAACTTGTTTTTACTGTCCATTATAGTTATTTAAAGAAACAAAGAAAAATGGGAATAGGCCAAAATCATAACAGGAAGGTCATACCTTGGGAAAATTGGAAATCCGAATTGGCCAAATAAATTGCAATCTCTCCTTATTTCCCTCTGGATGCTCCACAATCTATTGATCAACAATCAGGTCAATCAAGTCGATCAAAGGGGTGAAATGATTTAAGCCTTTATGATTTTCTACATTTAAACCACCGACTTGCAAACCTGAAACACAGCAGTACAACATGATGACAGCTTTTAGGATTCCTCCCCTCAGCGTAGATGATGTGACTGCATGTGAAAATATGTATGTAAGAAAAAGATAGATTTATCACCAGACTTATTGTTAAACCTCCTCATCATCTTCCTGTGATCACAGGTACTATTTTAACAGCAAACTCACAACTTCCAAGTGATGTATTTTAGAGTGTTAGTTGTCAGAAAAATATTCAACCATGGAGAAGATTATATTGTAAAGCCGGAAAAAGAGCTTCTTCTTCTTCTTCTTGTTTAATGTTCAACTGTCACAAGTGTGCTTAATGTAACGTGATCTTCTTTATTTTGTCATTTGTGGAGTGGCTTGGAGGGACTAAAAAGTTTACTGGCAACATGATGTTGGAGGTGTTAAAGGAGACATTTTCATATTTATCTGACTGATTTGGATGTAGTCTCGGAAAGAGAGAGAGAGAAGAGTGGAAGGAGAGTGGTTTGAGGCAGGCAGCAGCTAATCAAAGGTGAGGAGAGATGAGAGGTGAAGGAGGAGGAAAAGGAGTCAAAAATAGGTAGGCAGGGAGGGAGGGGGAGGAATCTGGGAAAGCTGGGTTTTTAAACTGGGGAGCAGCCAGAGTGTGGAGAGAAAACAAGAGAGGGAGAGAGGGACCGGGCATTACATGGTACACTAAACAGAGAGGTCACCACATCGCCTGGAGGGAGAGAGGAAGAGTGAGGAATGAGGGGGAGAGAAAGGAATGAGACAAGTAAAGAAAAGAGAGAGAAAAAGAGGAGAGAGAGAGAGAGGAGAAAGAGATGAAGGTATACAAAATAAAATATGGAGAGGAAAGAGAAGAGTGGTAGAGAAAGAGAGATAGATAATTAGAAATTAAAGAGGAAGAGAGAAAGAAAACCCATGGAGAGAGGGGAGCTGAGAAAGAGGAAGTGAGAGAGAGGGGGGGAAGAGGAAGGGGGGAGCGACTAAAAGTGCGGGAGAGAGAGGGGAGGCAAAGGCGAGGGGAGAAAGAGAGAGGGGAAAGACAATGAGGAGAAAGAGTGGAAGACAGAGAGGAGAGACAAAGAAGATGGGGGAGGGGTGAAAAAGAGAGAGAAAGACTGAGAGAGGGGGAGAGAGGAAGGAACGAGAGAGAAAAAAAGGAGGAAGGGGAGGAGAAAGAGAGAGAGGAAGGAAGATGGAGAGAGGCAGGGATACTGTATAGAAAGATGATGACAAGAGAGGAAGGAGGGAGAGAGAGTGCAAAGAGAATGAAAGAAAGAGGGGAGAGAGAGAAGAGAAAATAGGGAGAGAGAAGAATAGAGAGAGAGAGAGAGATGGAGGGAAGGAGGAGATGGACGAGGATCTGTCAGGTGTAGAGGGATGATGAGGTGCAGAGGGAGCAAGAAGAGGAAGTGTGTGTGTGTGTGTGTGTGCTCACTGGATGTCCTCCTCATGTCATCGTCACCCTCCTCTCTGTGACACTGCAGCGCTGAGGGCAGCTTTTGCTGACTCGCCATTTGTTCGCCCCAGGAGCAGGAGCTAGATACAAACATGGCCCCCTCCCACTCTCTCTCCCCCTCCTCTGTGTGTGTGTGTGTGTGTGTGTGTGTGTGTGTGTGTGTGTGTGTGTGTGTATACCCTCTAAGAGCGCTGGCATCACCCCCAACCCCCCTTTGGGTGCAAGATCCTCTAATTGAGATCAAAGGGATGCCCTTGACACACAGCAAGAAGTGCTCGGTGGGGCGTGTCGCCGCCATGTGGCTTCTTGATGAAACTGCAGCTCAGACAAAGAAGAAGAAAACAAATTAACTTTTTTTTTCTTTTATTTAAGGAATTCAAGTTTTGAGTACTGACCAGCAATGGTAACTTGGTAAATTATTGTGATTGACCTTCAGGAGGCATTGAAGTCTAAGAGTTTTCACAGTGAGAAAGCAAAAATGTTAATTATAATTAATTAATTAAATAAATAGAGGAAAGGAAAAGGACATTTTTTCAAAACAAAAAATATCCAATACATTTTCCTTTTGAATTGGTTTCTTTGCGAAAAATTCAAAGCAGCACGGTTGCCCTTTGAGAGTGACTTCACAAATGAACGACTGAAAGGAATCCAGCTCATAGTGTGAGAAGTCCTTGAACATCTGATTCAACGTAGGTAAAAGGTTTGAAGGTGTTTTCACTGTTGCACAGACTTCATTCATTTTCTTTGGTTTTTGTAATAAAGGTCCCAAAAGGTTTGAATTAATATCGGTGCGTGATTGGAACGTCTTCTAAGGTTCAAATGTTCAGAACATCACAGCTTTGCTCAAAACCCACAAAGCCTTGCAAAAGGCTTGAGACCAATGAGACCAATTTGAACTGGTCCACTGGTCTTAATAACTATACTGTACATTTGTTTTGGAGCAAGGTAAAAAAGCCTCATGAAGCATTAACTCTGAGGGAATCCAAACCCAAAGAGATTGTCTAAACAACAAAAGAGCGAGCAGCAGCTCAGCATGCAGCCCCTTGTGATGTGTCCACAGAGTAACATCATAGAGACATCCAATGTTTGTTCCTGAACAGCGACCACAGAAAAGTCAACAGAAGACTGTGAAGTTATCGTGCGTTTGAGTCCATGGCACCGGTCCTCTGGAATTCCCTGCCCATCTCACTTCGTCTTTCTGACTCTGTTGAGTCTTTAAAAAACAGTTCAAAACGTTGATGTTTTAGACAGGCCTATAACAAGGTCCACCCAGTCTACCCATTGATCAGTTTTACTGTGCCAATTATTGTTCCTGGTTATATCAGGCTTTTATAATGCCGTCCGTTAAGTATTCTTTTGTTCATGTTTTTATTAGGTATGTTGTTTTTTGTTGATGTAAAGCACTTTGTGACCTTTGTCTGTGAAAAGTGCTATATAAATAAACTTGACTTACTTATGGCCAGCCTTGCTCTGTCACAATGACACATGCAGCCATGAAAACAGAAAGAAAGTTGCAGAGTTCAAATAGTTTGCATGTTCACTAGATAGAAGTTGTAGTACTCTGCGTCAGTTTGTCTAGTTGAGAATTTTTTTCGATTTACCCTGCCTAGTGTTGACGTGTTGATATTGAATGCATTTTTGAAACATAAAAACAACTATTTTTCCCCCCAAAACAATATCTTCTATTGTCACACAATATTCTCACGTAGCCTGTGATGTTTGATTTGATTAATTATCTTAGTTACAGGCTTTTTGGGGACTTATTGCCATATGGTGAAGTTTTGGGAAAGATCCAATGACAGCAGTCACCTGAAGCATGAGATCTTCTTAATGTTAATGGGGGTCATCATCACTATCCCATCAGGGTGCAAAGTTCACTAACACTGAACAAGAGAATCTTGAAGATCTCATGCCTCAGGTGACTGCTCTCAGGTTTGTCATATCCAAAAAAATGATTGATTGGTAAAACTTATATTCAGATCTCTGTCAAAATAAAACATTGATAGGAAAACACCTAATCGTTCCCAGTAATATAGAAGATACAAGTTAAGAATCCTGTGCGCTAACTGGGCTAAATACAGCAAATATTAATACTATCTGACAAGTCAAAATGTCTGCCAAAGTGAAAGAGCCTGTAAACGTTTATCATTTGAAAAGGTTTGAATCTCGGTTCATAAAGGGCTAGAATTGTGAAACTGTGACTGAATAAAGTGGTATTTTCAACATAAAGGCTGTATTATGACAGCTGTCCTTGAGGATTCTCCTGAACGTTGTCCCAGTCAAACATTAAGAACACAGTAAAACAGTGCATCCTTTCTTTATCTAGGGTTTCTTTTTGAAAATCTCTCTTGTTTAAAAAGGTGCAAATTGGAGTCATTGTTGAATGAAAGCATAGCAAGTGCTATAAAAATCAAACTAAAGGCTCTTATTGCTTGGCTACCTGCCACTTTTTGCTTTAATTGTAGCTATAATGACAGCTTTTAACTTTTTTTCACATCTGAGTGCTCCTGCAGTTTATTCTGCTGCACACTGTGAATGTGACCTGCAGCTCAGCCTCCTGCTGAACTGTGTCTGATCTGAGATCTAGCAGTGGAGACATCAATCAGGTCTGTGTTTAAATGTAGACTCAATAAACCTCCAACCTCTCCTGTTGACAAAAAAAAAACATGTTTTAAAGGAAAGATTTAGGTTTTGCTGAAGACATCTTCAAACAATAAATACAAAGTCCTTCCTCGATTTGTGCTGTAGTTGAAGGCAAGTGCAGAAATGTTCAAAACACTACTTGTTACACTAATGCAGGCTCCAAAAACATTTTACCTGCTGAACTGGCAAAACAAATTAATAGTGAATCTAATTTCCCATAAACATGTAGGTTTCAGTTTATGCTCAGGTGAAGCTTCTCTCACTGAAATATCCAAACACAAATTGGAATTCTAGCATGTCTGTCTTACTATCCATCTATCTATCTGTTTTTGACCTTAGAACAAGCCCTCCCCAGCTGCAACAAAAAAAAACAGTAGTTAGTTTCTGTCTGAGAAATCATCTCCAGGAAATGTAATGTAATCGAGAAATAAATATGTTTTTTGTGTCTGAAACAAACTATAAATTCACACAGGAAATGTAATGCAAACATTTAAGTGAACCAGTTTCTATCTGCTCAGCTAAGCTGTAATGATTTGTGTTTTTCAGAGAGTAGACTGTGCAGACAATGTTCCATTATCGATCACTCATCTTAGTTTATGTGTACACAATGCTTTCTCTGAATTGTTGTGTACACTCCACACATCATTTATTAAATAGTTATTGAACTTTAATGTAAGTCTGCTGATGATGCATTTTCTTCAAAAATAGACTCCCTGACACTTAAGAGCAAGTGTAATAATAATAATGCATAGTGTAGTACTCTATTAATATATTATTTTCTGTGCTACTGACAGGATCAACCAGGCAGTGCCATGTTAAACATCCCTCATTCAGTGGTATTTGGTGTGTTGTGGTACTTTTTGTAAAGATCAGTTGTTTTCCTCAGTGTTTGTAAAGGAGAAATATTACCTGTTTTTTTTTTGGTTTTTTTTATGAAAACTGCCAGAAGGGTGTAGCATAAGCCAAATAAGATTTCAATCATTAGCTCCGTCCAATCGCCTCCATTAAAATAATAACAGCAATGAGATTTCCTTCCTATGTCTTCATATAACTCTGACAACATCTCAACCAAAACAGAATCTGTATGCATACAGATTTAAAGAAAGACAAAAAACTAAAATAAAAATTAACTTCACAATAAAAACTAATTTTATTGTGAAAAACGAGTGCTTAAACAGAATGTGCTCTTCTAACTTTGTAGGTGAACTCAATTTTACAACTGCACTCCTAGGGTTGAACAGAAAACCAAACAATGGTATGACAGTGATTTATTTTAGAATTAAGTAGACAGTAAATAAAAAGTGTTTAAGATTCAATGTAACGTTGTAAGCGTGGAAGAATTTCAGTCAAACACATTAAACGTGTTATATGAACTATGCTGCTTAGCTAACGTCTTTGCTACAACAATTCCATCCAAACAGTCACATCTCACCAGACAAACTTCTTTAGACCTTCAGCAGAGTGAACTTACTGACCTGCTGTGACTGATTGACCCATCAATCACTCTGTAAATGTTAACATTTGTTATGTTAACTTAAAGTAATTAAAGTTTTGATTGAAGATTTTTGTGACTGAAAAGTTGTATGGTATGTGTAGGTCTGCTTGGCAATGCTCTTTTACATAGTTAAATACATGTTGTAAGTTTGAGTTGAATTTACATGTTTGTCTAAAATACATTTTAAAAATAACTTTGGTTTTTTGGATATTTTTTTACGCGTTCATTTTTGCAGTGTGTCCTCTTTTTATTTGCCATATCACTGATAAGATTTAGTCTATAGGTAAAAGGTTCCAGATAAGGTGAAGCCAAACACACCCACACACAGACAAGCACACACATTCACACACTCTTTGAGGGTCCCCTCAAAGCCAGCCGTTTGAGGAAAAGTCCCGCCTCAGCTGCTGAGTCTCGGCCTCTGTGAGCGGCTGCAGAGGTGAACGACAGGCGCCGCCATGGAAACCAAACCACTCCATTGCCTGCTTGAGGGCGGGGACTCCCAACTTCCTTGTTACCTTCAAACACAAAGACCCCAATCAGTCTCCGTGTACCCCTAAACATCCTTTAAATCATTCAAATCTATTAGTTTTGTTAGTTGGCTGCTGCGTCTCGTTGGTGTCTTGCGTCATTATACCAGTGAGCTTGTGTTTCCATGCTGCAGAATGTGGAGGTGTACGCCTAGAGTGTGGATGTGGTCAGGGCAGTGACATTTAACACACCTGAGCAGACACATTTGTAGCCTGAAGCTAATTGTTCAATGCTGTCTCCTCACACATCTCACTCAGGCTCCGAGCAGCTCGGAGAAGAGGCAGCGCTCTGACATTCTAACCTCGGTGTGTTGCTAAGTGCCGGCGCTCTGCTCACTTGGTAGAAGTTAACTCAGAGCTCCAATTTGAAAAATGAACACTCTTTATATCCATGTAAGCAGTTCTGACTGCTTGTTTCCGTCTTTTAAACCTCAGATTCTGTTGTGTAAAAGCTAGAACAATTTGTCTATAATCAAGCTAAACTTGTATATTTTATGTTGTTGTATTTAATTTGAACTGTAAGTATTACAGCTTGTCTGTAGACTGTATACAGTTACCTCAGTTGTTGGGCCTACAGTCAGGCATTGTATTGCCATCTTGTTTATTTTTTTAAAGCCAAACGTGGTCATTATTGGACCAGAGGGTGGAGCAGGTGAGTGGTAACAGTTAGGACAAGTCACTAGCAGTCTATTTAATTAACTGGCTAAATGGAGAGTAAACAAGCTAAACTAATAAACCTGTTACGGGTAGTTTATTCACCCAAGTTAATAGTTAAAAGTTATTTTTTTATTTAAACAAATGAGTTGGAAAAAAAAAAACCCTGCAGAACAGTTGTCACGAATAAAGAAATGAGCTATACACATCAAATAAATGTTTTCTGTAAAGGCTGTAAACGTGTTTATTTTTGCTGTAAAGTTGGGCTTTAAATATGGAACATAATGGGGATTGACTCACTTTGGATGTCAGCCTCAAGTGGACACTCAGGGTACTGTAGTTTTATAGCACTTCATTGTTGCCTTTATAATTTGATCTCAGAGGTTGAATCTGAATTTTGTCACTTCATTTTGTAGTTACTACTTACTTATTAGACATAGATAAAATGTAATATAATATTTAAATCAATATGAATGGTTTTAAGTCAGGAGTTGTATTTCGTTTTACCGGGTTGGTATTTACAAATGGTGTACACATCATTTTTTAGCCCAAAACTATTATGGTTTGTCTCGTGTGTCTTTGGCCATAGGGGTTTAATGCTACCACTTGATATTATTTATCCAGTCTGTCACTATGAGTGTGAGTTTGTCTCAGATGAGTTTGGGTTGGGCGGTGGATAAAAGTGTCCACTGCACAGCAGATGGTACTCACGGCGGCGTTGGGCTCGATGAGGCGTTGCTGCAGGGCTCTGGCTTCCTCCCAACAGCCGGACACACACAGACGCTCCAACTCACACAGCTCCCGACCGAGCACATTAGCCAGCGCACACACTCCACCAACCGCACCTACACACAGATCACAAGGACTGTTAAAGGATCAATTCACTCATTTTCTTTCTCTTTTCTTTTCTTTTTCTGTGCTTACCTGAAACAATAAGATGCTGTCACAGAATGAAATGTGTTCTTGACTTTCTAAAACGTCAACCCCTCTCCTTTGACTATACTTTCTATTTAAAGAAGGAAAAGAGCAAGCAACACTGGCATCTGTCTACACATTTTAGAATGCTAAATAACATGCTTACAATCAAATGGCAGTAATAATGTTAATGAAGTGCAAAATCTAATAATACATTTTTGTTAATAGGGAGGGGGTCATTATTACTGTAGTCACTGATCATTTCTTGTACTTTGGCCATAGTGACAGCTGTATCCATCTAGTCAATGAATTTCATGAAAACCAATCAAATCTGTAAAATGTTTCTTTAAGGTGACCACAAAGAACAATAAAATTAATAGACATTTTGAGTGTAAATAAAAAAAAAAATAATGATTAAGAAAAAAAAAGGCCTAAATCCAAAAGTAACACTGCAACCTTAACTTTTTAGAGGTTTGTCAAAACACAGGAACATGAGTGACATGAACGATTCATGAATATGACACCTCTCCTGTTTGCCTGGTTCCTAATAATCGTACCATTTAGCTTGACAATTAACTAAAGATTACTCATGGTCCAGCTCTTTGCAGTTGGCTGTGTAATTCATGCCGTTGATAAGTGTGAAGAGGTGGCCTGCAGAGTCTCATAAGAACAGTTCCCTGTGTGCAATCACTCACGCACTGAGTGTTTAGATTAGAATATTATTACCAATCATGCACAATGTGCTAAAACATTAAAATGCAGGACAGGAAACTACAAGATCACTCCAGTTTGAGGTCTGAGCATTTCATCCTCCAGCTTCCACACTGACAGATTCAATGTTCAAACAAGCGAGGATAAAACGTAACAGAAAGGACTAATGTGCATTCTCTTCCTGATGGTAAGCTGGACATATATTTCTCTTACATAAATCCATCCATCACTGCTCTGGTTTTACATTTCAGCTGTCAAAATGCAGAAATAAATGATTAACTGTCATCCTTTTTAGAGTCCCGCCTTCCATTTTGCTATTTTCCTCTGCTGACAGTTCAGCAGGCAGCAGTGCTTCTCATGATGTCTCTCTTTTATTTACAGAGCTGGGTACACATACATTTTCCCAGGCAACAAGATATCATGGCCTCTCAGTGTGACACCTCATTGTCTGTGTCTGTTGGTGGAGGAGAGGAAGAGAGTGGCAGCCTCCGTTCGCGGCCTTGGAGTTGTTGATGGTGTTGATAGACGAGCCGGCGGCGGCTGATGGGAGGATTTTTTTCTGTCTGATTTATGCTTCTGTGGCCGCCGTCGCTCACATCACACAGCTGACAGCAGCTTACCAAACACTGCCGACTGACAGGTGAGTGGCTCCACCTCCTCACTGCTCTGGGAGTGCCCGCTCAGAAGCAGAGACAGCATATGATTCAAAATGTCCAGAAATGGGCAGGAACTAAGGTTGAATTTAGATCCAGAAGCAAGAGGAATATATCTCAAACAACACACAGTTTTTTATTATCAATGACATCTTTAAAGCTACAGGAACTTTGCCTTGACATTTTCAAAATGGACAAACGATTTTAAAGTTATGAATCTCTCTAAGCTTTCATGTCTATAAAAAAAACTATACAAAATCATCTCATTTTACTTATTAGAGCAGTCTTTTGAACTTTTTTTAAGCCAATCTCTGTGTGATGAAAAAAATCCCACGGAGACTCCAACAATCATTTTTTTACAAAATGACATACAGTAGCTCATTATAGTACATATTTTGACAGTTTATCCTCTACAGCAAATGTAACACCTCTTAATTCAAACTATTTCACAAGAAAATTGTAGTGCTAAAGTGAGCCTGAGTGAATGTGATGTGAAGTGTTAAATGGAGACTCAACACATTAATGTGTGTTACTGCGGGATATTGTGGACAAAGAATTGACAGCGTATTTACAACTGTTTCTAGTAGACTATACACGATGGGTTTTGATATTGTGTATTTATTATTGTGTATATCAGGGAGCTCCAAATGTTTTGGCTAACTTTTGGGGAGCTGCCGTTTCGTCCATCTTTTTTATAAAGTTTATGTGTGCCAATGAGGATTTGATAGATGTCTGCCTTGGACCCTCACAACTATGGTGAATGCAACAATGTGCCGCTTCCTACATCCGTTTGTTCGAGTTGTCTGAGCAAGAATCAGAGGAGGAAGCAGAATCGGAATATTTCATGTCGGTTTGTTGCTAGATGGTGAGTTACAAAATACAATGTTAAATGATCGCTCTAAAGCGTTGGCTTCTGCTAAGTTATAACTAGTAAACTCCTGCCAACAATTGTGAAAATGTGCTTTCAGCATCAATGTAGTGAGCTGTTGGGAACAAGACTTTGGACATTTGGCCGTTACGGACTGCCATTTGAAGACATAACACTATTAGACCTGGAGCAGCATGTAACACACGGTTACAGAATGGGGGGCAAAGTTGTTCCACTGCTGATCGGCCACTGGAGGTGCTGATAGAGGTGTAAAGGAACGAGCTGGCGAGGCAGAACAGCACTATGTGTGTGTGTGTGTGTGCATGCCTGAGTATGTGTGTATGTGGAGCCCCTGCTATGTGCACACACGCCATGCTTCTCGAGCTCCTCTCGGCGTGCCACAGTGCTGTGTAGCGATGTGAATTGACACTGGGACACGAGTATTCTGACGTTACGGATGCAATATGGAAGTACGAGGGCGAATGACTTCGTTCTGCTGCAGTCTGTATTGATACTTGAACACAGACTCCCAGCATGAACTCATTATCATATCAATCAGTCAGCTTTACCTTGCTCACACACACATACACACACACACACACACAGCCAATTAATCCCCTATTTCAGTTATGGAGATGAGAACATGTCAGGGAGCAGAGATCAGAGAGCTGTGTCAGTGTGTGTGTGTGTGTGTGTGTGTGTGTGTGTGTGTGTGTGTGTGTGTGTGTGAGTTGCACTGGGAAAACATGACTCATTAGGTTCCACAGCATCATATTGAAAGTGATCCATGAATGTGTTATCTAATCCAGGCTTGTTGTACACTGTACGTGGCCATCATACTAAGAAGCCATCATTTTCATAACGCTGCTGAAAAGACTGCTGAGTTTCTTTTTTACCGTAACTTTAACATGTAAGATCACATGTATCCCTGCAGGAAGGAGGAAACTCTACTGAACCTTGAGAAGATCAAAATAAAAGACAGAACAGTCCAAACTTTTTTTTTAATCAGAGGAAAAGCTCTTTAAACAGAAAAGAAAAAAAGGTAAGAAATACAAATGGCCATGCAATTCACATTGGACAAGAAATGTCCTCTTGTGTACATTTTTCAGTCTCTGTGCTAAGGTTAAGAAAAAGGGATTGACGTTGTACTGAATATCAGCATTGCTGTGACTCGGACAGAAGCAGGTTGAATCCCAGAGATTATCACAGCGTGCTAATATTTAGCATAACTGCATAACTTCCAGTGTGTTATTGCTTAAAAAAAAGCTATTACACAAGTAGCATCAGGTACTTCATTTTTGTCCACCAACTCCACTAGTTCTTGAACTTGACGGGATCATTTGAACTCTTTCTATTTTGTGTAAATCACAGAATGTATAAAAAGATGGATGACATACAATGGAGTTTGACATCACGGTGATTGACAGCTTTGTTGACAAATGAGGTGCTGTGTGCTTTAGATTAACAGAGTAGAGGAGGAACGCTGGGAAGAGACGTAACATGGACTAACACAGCAGTCAAGGAAAGTTCCATGACCGTCTGCTGTAGCCTGTACTGACCTGATTGATCGTTGCCGTTTTATCAGCAAATTAAACGTGTGCTTTGGTTAGAAAGTGTGCAAATTGTCAGTGCCCACATTTATACAACAAATGGGAATGAAGACAAGCTGTCCATCTTTATATACAGTCGATGGTTACATCAAAGGAATGGATGGGGGCTTCTGAGAGCTTTTGACCAGTTATCAAAACAAACAAAAAAATGAATTCATGAGTTATGTGGATGTTTTTTTAACACTTGTAATTATGCAATAAGGACCATAAATTACATAAATACCAAAAACCCCCCAAAAACTCAACTATTTTAGAGGAGAAAGGGAAACAGAAGATTACAGCCTTGGGTGTTTTAATGGCTTCTTACCAACAGAATAAGCGGCCATGAGAAACCCTGCTGAGCCCGCCAGCACCTGGAAATCCTGCGTTTTGGTTTTGTGAACAATCAGGCCAATCCGTGTGATCTGAGGAACAGAGAGAGAGAGAGAGGTAGGTAAAAAAAAAAAAATAGAAATGTTTCATATTCGTCACTCCTCCCTGCTGTCAGGATTAATAACTGCTGTCGTTTATTTTATCCCAGGAGAGGCTTTCACAGGAGAAATAAGACGACAAAGCCAACATCTCACAAGGTAAACAAATCGCTCAGATTGAGACGAGCATGGACTCTTCACATGCTTTTTGGGTTGGTGGGGGATGGGTTGTTCAAGATCCCAAACAGAAGAAGAAAGAAGAAGAAGAAGAAGAAGAAGAGAGAGAGAGAGAGAGAGAGAGAGAAAGAAAAAAGACAAGTCCCATGTGAGAAATAAAAGGGAATAAGCTTCAAACAGAGGAGGAGGAGGATGGGGAAGGCTCATGAATAATTGATAATCTCTCTATTTTGTTTTGCCTCTTTTAAATCTCTTTTGTCAATCCAGATATGAAGCGCCGAATCCAAATAAACCTGAAATGTACAAAGAAGAACGTGAGACGACTCTGCAGCTGCTCAGCACATGAAGCTGAAAACTCCACAGGGAAAAAAAAGAACCTGCAGCCTCCGGCTTCTGTCTCCATCACTGCTGCCAGGGAAGGTCTATTTTTAACCGCCCAAGTGTCAATCAGTTTCCCCATATCAGTCATTTCAAACACACAGGACTGTAATTGATCAGTCACTCAATCAGGTTTCAGGAGCTCCTGCTGGTCTTCTGAAAGCTCAGGCTGGCTATTTTGATGAATCTCCCCAGTGGGAAAATAACATCGCAGTGAGAGTACTGTCTGCCCCTCTGACAGAAAAACACTCATTACTTTCTTTTTTTAAGTCTCATTATTGTCATTAGCCTTCAGTGTTCAGCATGAGAGCGTGGAAACCCAACCTTCCACTAAAAGTAGAGTCTAAAAATAGCGTCCTGACAACCAACAGGATGATATCTTTTTGTTGCTTCAGGGTAACACCATGCCATATCTCACTTCAGTAGGAAAAATATTAGGTAATGAAAAGCATTATAGTTTGAAATGAATCTGTATTTTCAGGTTCTACGTGAAAACCTACAACATGACAGGGGTCTGGGTTCTCACTATAACAAGTGCTCTAGTTTCTGTTTGCAGTATGTTTGTAGTTGGAGTATTATTGACCAATCATGTATCAGCAGGCTCTACTGTATGCAGGGAAAACAGTCTGTATGGAGAGCAAGAGCAGACAGAACTTAATCCGGCATAATGACATCCTGACACCAATCTGACATGTATTTATTAAACTCTATAAACATACAGTATATCTGCATGCAGGTGCAGCTAACAATCCGTTCTAGATTTTTTTTTAAATTCAACTCTACGAACAAAATCTGCTTGACTCTAATGACTACGTTTACATGCACACCATTTTCCTGGTCCATATTCTGGTTAAGGCAATATTCCGAAAAAGGTGTTTACATGCTCTGCAGAGTGCTGATCTACTGGAATATTCCCGTTTACATTTTAATCAGCATATTCCGAATAAACCGTAGTAGTAGTAGTAGTAGTAGTAGTAGTAGTAGTAGTAGTAGTAGTAGTAGTAGTAGCGTCATGACAAGACTTCATCTAGGGGTGTTCTTTTCGCACGCACTGTATTGGCCTTTCCACCAAATAGTCCAAGATGCTTGCTTTTCGCGATACTGTGTAATATTCTTATCACTTCTCCATCAAAGTGTGACTGGAACACTCGTTCTCATTCACCCCCTCAACCGTGGACGACAAGAACGCGAGGAAATGGGAAATGGAGCTCTACGCGTTACGCCATGGATACCAACAGGAGCCCTGCGGAGACTATGGATGAAAGTTCACAGCGAGGACTGCTGGGAGCGAGTAGAAGTAGTAGTAGTAGTAAATTTGTCTCCTCCTCGTCCCAAAAGTGGAAGGTCTTTTGCATGTTTCTCGCCATGTTGAACATGCGCAGAAGTAAACAAATCCTTGAAGTAGCATATTCAGGAGCATATTCCGACTAACGCGTTTACATGACCCAATATTCGGGTTGATACAGGCTTATGCCAGGGGTCTTATTCCGGTTTTTAATAATCGGAAAATGAGCTTAATCGGGTTATGACAATTGGAATAAGGTGTTTACATGACTCCTACGCAATCAGAATATTGTCATTATTCCGATTAATACAGGAATATGGTGTGCATGTAAACGTAGTTACATGTCACAAAAGCCAATCAGTGTTAAGATTTCCCGACTTCATGGGATGCATTCTGAAATCTTAAGTAGTGAAAATCACTACTAAGTGGAATTTTACAGTTTATAATAATTATTTAAAAAACGTAAAGCAACCAAGAGTGGCAGATGGCTTAGGCTCTCTGATATTTGGATTTCTGCTTCCTCAGCCTATACTCCACCTGATGTCACTGAAACAGCCTACACTTTCTCAGGTCTCTTCAGTTGATTAAGAGTAAGATTAACTTTATTGTCCCAGTGGGAAATTTGACTTGGACTTCACGGAGCTCTGATGCAGTAGCAAAATAACAAAATACATTCATTCGTCGGTAAAACATGTCAGCTAAAATAATCATTAGATTCCATTAATGAGACATTCTCCCCCAGCAACCATCACAACAGGGACACGGTTTACCTGATTGTTTCCATCTGAAAGTTTCCTGTCAGTCTAATCTGTCAGAATTGGCCCAAAAAACAGTCATCAGGACACATGCACACATTTGCTAATTCAATACAATTCGGTATGCGCTGGATATCAGTAGGAACTTATCATTCTTACCCAATTCAACGACCACTCAACACTTTGAGATAGAATACTTACTTGATAAATGTTAACACGGTTTATTCTTGTTAACATTTTTATGACTGTTAAAAGAAATAATGAACCCTACATGATCTGTTCATTCACTGAAGAAGCTTATATAACTCTGTTCTTTTGCTTCTTAACTGTCGCCGAAAGAAGACCTGAAACACTCGATCAGGTTCCTTTCACACATTCAGACCATGACATGCATGTGCACCCATGTCCATTATCATCCTGAAGGATAAGAAGACAACAGAAGCACTGACCAAAGTCATCATTTCAGTTCAGAACTGCATCTCTATTACTAAACAAGTTGTTGCCTTTAGAAGTAGGCTAAAGTTGGTGCAGAACAGCAAAACAGGCAATGGATAAAGAAACTCACTGTGTGGGAGTGAAATTATATATACGTATCAAATATATAGCCAACCAGAGATCATACTTCTTGACAAATTCATACAAAATTGTGTTTTCTTCAACAACTTCTCTTTATTTGAAAACGTGAAATGATTAAATAACACCTTTAGAATAAATATATACAAGGTTGATTTTCATTTAGCATCCATTAAAGGTCATATATTGTGCAAAATACACATAAACATGTTTTTCTAACTCTATTATGTGTCCCTAGTCGGTCCACATAAAACATAAAAATCCAAACTCTCCGTCTTTTGTCTGCTCCACTTTTCAGAAAATGTGAGCTCAAACAGTCGGTTAAGAGATTTCCCATCATGACATCACAAAGGGAAGTAACCCCTTCCCAAGGTGGGTGACACTCCCACAGATTGGTGTTTGTTCTGCCCTCTGAGGCCGCCTTTCAACTGTAAACAAAAAGGGCATGGTGCGAGAAAGCCCAAACCACAGACCCTTACAGAAAGGGGCGTGGTCAAACACAGCTCATTTTCATTTAAAGACGTAGAAACAGCCTGTTCTGAGCAAGGCAGAAATAATTGGCGTTTCCACTGTCAAAAGTTGAGAATGGTACCAAAACTACTGATCCGTACTGTCCTATTTTTTTGTACCCTTCTGTTGGGGTGCCAAGCATACTGATCTGACCCTAAAGGTTAGAGCTAGACACACTGAAGTCCGCTGATTGGTGAAAAATAATCTTTACTTACTGTGCGACAGCGGTAATAAGGGCATCATTTATTTTTGTTTACTGTGTCATATTCTTCATCTCATTCTTCATTTTATTCGCTGTCCACACTATGTCACGCCACTGTGATTTAGTGATGTGTAAGGGTACGCTTGACTAACGCAAGCAAGATCAACCGTATATGGTACTCCGTACCAAACTACACTGAACCAAACCTGACCACTAAGAGGAAACGTGGCTATAGAGGGGTTTAAAATGCTAAATGTAGGATCAGGGTGGATTTTTATCAATAAACTTCCAAGACATGACTTTAAAATCTGAGTGACAAAATGCCCTTGTTAACATTAGAAAACTTCATCAAAAATCACTCAGTTAGCCATTTAGATAAAAAAATCAAGATTGTGAAGGCATGGCACAGCAACGTCTACCTGCCAATGTAGTTCATGGTCATGGTGCTTTCAGATTGTGTTTTCACAAAAGCACCGTAACTGATCAGCCGTCATTACGTCTATATTTATATTTGTTTTATGAAGCGCGTCTGAGCACTCTCTTCCCAACATTTCCTGTTTCTCTTCAGATGTCCTTTCCCATAAAGACAACAAGATTACCCCAAGAACAGTGCAAATATGGGGGGCGGTACGATCACTTTCTTCACGTCATCAAGTTTGCAATGAACTCTGAGTAAGTCCCACATGAAAGTGTGCAGAGATGTGGGCTGGGGGAAAAGAAACATCCACTGTAGATGATAACTATCCATGTTTGACAATGGCCTGTGGATGATAATAACATAGAGACCTTTCCTTTAATCTCTTAATTAATTAAATAAAAAATATCAAAGCTCGAGTAAACTCAAACTATATCAGGAGAGTTTACAGAAACTGAAATGACAACATTTTGAGTGAAATGAATTTATAGTACTTTTGAGATGCTTACCATCATACACATTAGTTTATTCATTAAACAGTCAGAATGCTGCTGTGAATTTGGGTTTCCAGAGACTTAAACAATTTTTTGACACTGAATTATGTTATCACTTACCTCGTGTGAAAATGATAACTTAATATGCAACTGAGCGATTATTTTAAATATTTTATGTTGTACAGGCTCTTCTATTCTAATTCAATAAAAAATGCAGCGCATCTGTTTCTACACAGCCTTAAAATTAAAACTGTCATTTCAAAAGTTGACAGAATGGTAATTAGTCTGACAGAGCATGCTGGGAAAATGGAGGCTTAAACTTCATTAAGCTTTTCTTGCTAATCAGGGCTAAGTTTTATTGACAGTTGAGGAAAAAATGGCAGCGTTAGTTTAAGTCTCGTCATGTCACAGTTAAGTGTGTGACTATCTATCAAGCGTGAGCTGTTGAGACGTAACTATAAATGTTCCTGGCTCTCTGGGTAGTGGGCGTTTTAATTATTTCACTTAAGAGGCCTTAATTGTTTGGATTGAACATACAGTCTGAATTAAATCACTGTGATGAGGAGGGAAGGCTCAAAGCACAAAAAGTAAAAACAGCCAAGTTGAGTGTGTGGCATGAGGATTCTGATTTAAGAAGATTAGGAGAGATGAAAAGACATTTGAATGATTCATGAAAGGAGTCATGTTAAAGCAGCAAATGGCAGCTGTATGGATGAGTGAAATGATTGAATCTATTTCTCTTTGACTTTCATATTTGAAGGAGATCAGATTAAGTGCTGGAAAGATGTTTGGTGGACTAACGTCTCACGATTCAAACTTTCATCAGCATCACAATATCATGTTGATTTAACGATTTAAAGAAATAAAAAGTGATTTCCCCAATATTGTATTCGTACTGGTTGATTTAAAAGAAGTTCAGACAGAAAAGACACATAGACGCATGCAAGTCTGGATATTCAGGTCATTCAGTTCAGATTTCATAGCAACTTGACAGTTGGACTGTTTGAAAGACGTGAAAGTGGATCATTGACATATTAATGAAATCTCTGCAGTCTCTCACTCATTTTGCCAAAGCACCAAACTCTGGCGCTTAAAAATAAAGCCAACACAGAAGTGCAAAAACTGCATTTCCCCGAGTGTCCACTTCAGGCTGACTGCAAAAGACAAGGATCCCCCCCTTAGGTCCAATATTCAAATGTCAACTTTTACAGTCTAGTTTTTTTAATCAGCTGTTTTGAATAAATGAAAGTGTTAAGAGTTTTACAAAATGAGGCATTATAAGGAGCTGATTTGACTGACAGAAGAGTGTGTTGTAGCTGTTTGTTTAGCAGAGTGACTTTAAGCTCTCAGCTTTGTTTGTGTTGTTTTCATCCATTTGGATATCCTGGGTAGATGCCAAGCTTAGACAAGCTAGATATTCTTGCAAACATACAGTTCTTCTTTGGACTGTTAACAAACTCAGAAACCTTTGTATAGTTCAAAACTAATAAAAAGTTCAAATGTAGCAAAATGCCAGCAGGCTATCAATCAACAGGACAGTAGACTCTGATGAAATTGACCTTCTGGTGGCATAAACACTTTGTGGTCTAGTCTGAGTTGTCTGCTGCCGTATGCACAGTAAAACTGTTTGTTGAAAGTAAAAAAGAAAATAACTATGAAGAAGCCTTTCAACATGGACAACCAAAAAACACCTTTTTATTTTCTGCTAACATGTCCTCCAGTTCCTGAAAACCCTTTTCACATCTACTTTCAGTTTTAACGAGATTCAATTCCAGCTAAGACCATCAATGCTTCAAATGGGAGACATTTCTAAAATAGCAGGATGTGGCTGATGTGTTTTCCACTCATCTTCTGAATAATCTTTGTGCAACTTGTCTGCCTCCCTCAAATTGACCCTTCACCCTTTGTTTTCTGTGTTTGGCCTTTTCACGCCTACATTTGAGCCGGGCCGCTCCGTGCTTGAACTCCTCCCACGCTCCCGTCTCCCGGCGAGTGGACAAACATGTTATTTCCCAAATCAGAAATCCATTTGCAACTTCTTGCAAACACTTCCCACACAGACGCGAAGGTTTTAAGAGTTTGTCGAGAGATGTTCCTTTTTTTTTTTTTTTTCAACAACTCTGCCTGTCTTCACCCCTGCGGGAGAAAACCAAACACACTCACACACATGCACTCAACACACACACTTTTTTAGTTCTAGCTTCCTCATTTACTTTGCAGCAAGTTTTCAGAATACGTGCTGCACAAATCAACTCGTGAACGCAGTGCTGTTTCTACTAATGTGCAGCATTACATTATGCTTACACAGATTTTCTTTTCAACTCCATCCTTGAAAAGAAAAGCTTGCATGGCTTTTAGTGTTATTTGAATATATGTGAAAACAACATTTTTATTTCCATCCATGCACAATGAGCCTTGCTAAATATCTCCGTCTCCACCTTTCCCTCACTGGTCCTGCATGGAGTATTTGCTGGTAATAGATGTATTCTTAAGAGACTGTGAAGAAGACGGTACGGACCACTCACACTAGTCAAACAAACTGGACTTTGGGGGTAAAACGTTCTTGGGCATATTACAGATTGACTAGTGTAAGTGCGCCCTTAGTTATCAAATTAAACGTCCTTACAAATAATTAGTTGAATAAACGTTGTAACTGTCATTTCCTTAGATTTCCCATTTTGGAAAAACATGGAGAGACTAACTCAAATCTGTGTGTGGAAGAAAAACATCGAGCCACAAACAGCAGACAGCTTTCACAGTACAAAAATTAATATCATTTTCAGTTCAACCTCTTTGGTTGTCTTTGCAACAGCTTGTTATGATCCATATTTCCCTATAGGTAGGCTGCGACCTCTAGTGGCCGAAGTAGTTATGAGCAACATGGTCAGTTTGGGGTAGAAGGGGATCGTGTAATGCTTAAATAAATATTGAACAGCTCAAAGTCTAACAAACTGCTTTGTACTGTATTTGATGGATATTTATTATCTATGCTCCTGTATGAGAGACAGAGCAATCTACCATTACATTTACATGGCTTCATTATTAATACGTTTATTTTTACAGGAAGAATGTAATAAAGTTTCATTTTCATAATGAGCTTGAAAAAAAAACTAGAATGTGTATCGATGAAACACTACAGTATACCTTTACATTATATTCATAGACCCTGTCCATATATAGCCCCGCCCACTTCTAACAAAACTCCATAAAACATTGCATCGTGCTGTCTACAGGTAATTGCTTTGGGGGAAACAGACGGGTCAAGAATCCCAGGGCAGGGTAGTACGACGGATTCAATCTGGGTGAGAATGGTCTGGATTTGGAAATCTTTTTTTTTCTATCCAAGATCTGGTAATCCAGTTAACTTCTGTTCCTGTTTCTCAGATTAACTGGATAGGATCAACCAGATACACTGACTTTTAAAGATGACCAAATCCAGATAACCCAGAAGTCGTCATGTCATTCTACCTACTTTGTCTTCAGACAGCACCAAAGTCCTCACGAACTGAAAGATCCTCACACTTGACTTCCAAATATCAAGATTTGATTAAATGAATAACGCTGTAAACCTAGGGGAAACACTGTGAGCGATGGAACTGGCTTAATTATTTCAACCCAAGGCATTTTTTTTTCTAAAATCCAGCCAGTTTGGGTGCTTAAGCTAAACGATCCGTCAGCAATTTCTGATCTCATGAGATGCAATTTAGCTTTGTCAGGTTTATATTAAATAAGCTTCAATTTACAGGGAAATCAATCGCCCTGATACATGATCTGGATATTTGTAGTCTGTCTCTATCCTGCCTCATCTTAGCATCAATTATCACAAACTCAGATATAACGTTCTGTTTCCATGCAGCACGCTGAAAGCTGCAGGTTGTGTTGAAAGAGATTGTAACAGGATTTCTTACGTCTCCTCCGCTGTCTTTCAGGCCGACAATGTTTGGATGCTGAGACAGCTGAACCACAGCGTCAAGCGGCAGCTCCAGGCCCGTGTTAGCCGGCACACTGTACAGAACCACCGGCACCAAGCTGCAGTCGGCCACCTGCAGAGAATAAAAACACAGGAATATATCCTTAGACACATATACATATATATATATTATATATATATAGTATCAACGTGTCTAAGGATATATATGTGATATATCCTTAGACACGCTCATATCTCTGCTAGTCTTTTTTTTTATTACTGAATTCAATAACTTTCGTTTCATTCTCAAGTCTTCCAAAGTTTTACTGGTAAACTTAAACGTGTTCTAGTTTCCTCCTGAACACTGATTATTCCTTTAGATTTAAAATATTTTTACTGCACTTTTAGAACATAATCTTAAAAATAATATACAACTACATGTTCATATATTATGGCAGGATGCCAGCTCTCCTTTATAATATTTGTTTTTTCACAGCAGCTCTCCATGTATTACTGCATCTTTTAAAGAGTCTTTAACAAGTGATTTAGTATTCTGATGTTTTGATGGGTTTGAAAAAACAAACTGCATATTACTCACTATTCATTATTTTAAGGTTTGATTAAAAATGTTTAAAACAAAACCGTGTCAAATGAACTGTCAAACTATGCCCAATATAGTTTTAAAGCCCCAAGTAGGGCCTTAAAATTGTTTATTTTTTTCAACCAAAACTCAAAGACTCATTAACTTTATAGTGACAAAAAAGAAATCAGCATTTAGAGCTAATTCTTCATTTTTCAAAAGCCTTCAGACTTTGACTAAAATGTCATCAATCTATTGGAGAGAACTCTGTTTTTGCTGCAGTGGATTAGATGAGATGAAGGAGTTTATTATCAAGAGTTGAACATGAACAGTGACAACATTTTGGCAAATCTTTATTGGCTTATGGTTTAAAAGGTAAAATTTAATTCTGTGCCATTTTTACATAACATTTTAAAGCACTAAGAGGTACAAACAGTTTGAGGATTGCCTCAGCCAGCAGCTGCAATCTAATTCTTTGATGTTCAGATTGTTATTCTAAATATACAACATTTTGGTAAGGATCCCTATAAAAACAGACTTTCTTTAGTTAATGTAAGATCCTTTTTTATAACTACAAATAACTATCTCAAAGCCACCAAACTCCATTGACTAAAACAGCAATTTTACCATGCAGAACAAAGGAGTTACTATCCCTGCCCTGATTGGTTCTTTTATTAAATATATATCTGTTTGACTATAATGCTTAAAAGGTTAGCTTGGACCCAATAAAATACCAAATCTGTGGAAGGCAGAGGTACACAAATATCCCCCATGGTTTAGGTAATATGACTGTATTTGTCAATGGACTCTGGTGGTGTGAAAGTTTGTATACTGTCACAGAGACTACAGTGCAGCCATTGCAGATCCTCTTGCAGCTGTTGGTAAGTTAAAGGATATATTCAAGCCAAGACATGTTAGAGACTGTGTGTGTGCGTGTGTGTGTGTGTGTCTGACTGTCAGCTGACCTTGGTAAAGTGCTGGACCAGAGCACGGCTGTCCATCTTGCCTTTGTAGAAGCAGGGTGTCACCACCAGGGCAGCGTCCGCCCCGGCTGCAGCCATCTTCTCCGTGAGCTTGACCGTGGCTCTTGTTGCTTAATGTGGAAAAAATGTGGAAGAAACAACTGAAGTAACAAAACACACACACTTTTTTCTGCAGCTTCTTCCTCACCCTCAGTGAGATAAACATTCAAAGGCATAAATCTCAGAGGAACTCAGTGCTGCAGGAGGATTCATGTGTTTTTATTTGTTCACTCTCTTCAATGTGTTTCTATAGTATACTAAAGCTCCTGTATGTACACATAATGCATGTGCCCTCATGTCCAAGGCCTCCATGTATACCGTATCGACTATATATATATGTCTGCTTCCAGCGACTCAAGAAGCTAAATACAACAACCTTGGCTGCTATTATACACGGTGAACACGCAGTAAAGAGTAGGAAGAGAAACGCTTAAGACAGGAATGTAACTGAGTTTCTCTATCAGCACTATTTCAGGGATAAAGGCCGAGCAAAACCGGATTATTCAGATAACAAAAACGCTCATGATCCTTTAATATATGTTGAGCAAATATTTGTGCAATTATTGATCGTTAGCGGCGCAGGATTTTTTTTATCATCACTGAAAGGAGGAAGAAGCTATAGAGCGAGTTAATGCACATCTCTCTCCTCTCTCTTTGTTCCTGTACAGCCTGTTACAGACTCCATTTGACTTCAATTATAAGGCCTTAAAACTAATGACACCACGACGACATCGTGATGAGATTACAATCAAGGTCACTGAAGTCTTGATTGGAAAAGCATGAAGAATCACTTTGTGTTTTCAAGCAGCTGCAGGAGTCTGAATTGTCCGCCAAACTCAAAAGAGTCTTTAAAATGCAAATGTTAGAAAACAGAAATTAGACCAAAGCTTTCTTGTAAAAGTGGAAGACAATTTATTAATCATTGTCTGAATCAACGGACAATCAGCTGCTACGAGTATTAGTCTTCTCAACCTACAAAATTCAACCTGCAAGTTCAGTGATTTTTCATAACACCGAAGCCCCGAGAGGATAAAGAGTAAAACCTGGTTTTCCTTCAAAGTCTGGACTAGATTGTTTCCCTTTTTACATCGAAATAGTAAAAACAAAAATAATTTTCCAGCATTATCCTTAAAGTGCTTTTTTCCAGTCTGTAAACAGTTAGCACATTTTATTCATTTTACCATTTCTCCAAGTTCAGTTTTTCATTTGTGAAAGGGGAAAAATATTAAAGGCATGGAATATCTATAATATAATGTCTTTAATATTGTATTTTTCATTTTATTATTTGGGTTTCATTTTTTTTAATCTCTTGTTATCCATTGTGTCTGTCTTTTTTAATCAAAAATAAAATAAAGGGAAAAATAACATGAGCCAGACTTTGAGAGGTGACCTTTGAACTTGATGGTCTTTTTAATGTAAATACTAAAAGTGTACTGGAGACTTACATTCACATCCTGATCCGGCCATCAGTAGTTTTCCTGCAGGCAGCGATCGCCTGACGGCCCTCACTACCTCCACCCGCTCTTCTTCTGTCAGGTACGGGTACTCTCCGTTAGAGCCCTGGACCACCAGACCTGCAACACAACACACAGTATTTTGTTTGCCTTTAAATCCCCCTTTTATCTTTAGAGAAGGTCAAGTTATCTCCTCGTGTCTGTCTGCCTGATGGCCGCACATTTTAGACAGTACTACCTCTGAAAAGAGTCCAGAGAGGCTTTTGTGCATCATCGTACACTTTGCTTGTCGTGACAATGGGAAGCCACATTTTCTTTAACACACAAAGCACAAAGTTGTACCTGTAGGTAATACAAACTGTGTGAATAATAATTCACACTTTACACTTGATTACAGCCAGTAAGCCATAATAACTATTCACAAGGATTACGGCCAACATGTAAATTTGTATTATCACTTAAAGTTAGCAGCAATACCATAAGTAGGCAGTCTATCTTTAATGCAGTGACTTTAAAAATCTGGTGTAATAGCAATGGGAAACCACTAGATGGCGATAAACACCTGCAAAACAAGGGGATTTTCCTTTTTTTCCCCGTGTTGAACTTCGTCCTCTCTGAGTTAGGTCCCTAACTGAGCAGGTACTGCAGACTGATCATTGACTGACAAAAAGCAGGTTTAGCAAGGATTTGTTCACGTGTTAAATTTAACTTCTTGAGAGTTTTCCAGTTGTATAGCCTATCAGAGTGACACATATGTATTCCCTCTCTGCTTTAATAAACCATGTTATTTAGCTCTACTTTCCCTAACGTGGATCATCTTTATCCCTTTAAATGACCCAATCACTTTAGACTGCGGAACACCTAAACTCCACTGCTTTTTTTTTTTAACTTAAAAGTGTGAAACATGTCTTACCTTTGAATGGTATCTTGGCATATTGCTGCAGGTTTTCCTCCAGTTTCTGGTAGTCCACGTCCTCTTTGTCGGTAAACGGGGTGCCAATGGGCGGGTAGATCCCGCTCAGGTCCAGCCTGGCAGCAGATGAGAAGTTCTGGGTTTGTTTCCATGCTGCTGTCAGGTGAGCTCCGCTCCTGCACCGGGGGCTCAGAGCTCTCCATGTCCGCACGCAGAGCATTGTGAAGCGGGCAGTGACCGACGAGGTGCTCGCTGTCTCTAAAGCTGGGACTCTGTGCAGCTGTTTGCAGCACAGGACGACTGTTAATCACTAACCTTCTTCTGTAAATGTTCACCAGATTTTAGGATATACGACCAACTTTGAAAGTGTCCAAAAGTGTTCACTTTAGTGACTCGTTCAGAGGCCAGCTTTATAATCCGTAGCGAGTGTTCAGCGTGTTTCAACCATAGTTTCAACTCGGACAGGTTCATTTCGTAATATTTCCTCATTGACCTGCATGACTGTAAATGTTATTTAAAACAATACTTATTAGTTCTACTGTCAGGAAACTTAAAACTGTACATTTACTGTAGAACCAGGCGATGTTGATTTTGTTTGCCTACGTTGAAGGCATCAGAAGCTCCGCCCAGCAGCAGGAAGGGATCATCACCCACAAGTTTGTCCCAGGAAGGACAGGAGGTTCAGTGGGTCTTTACTCCAAAAGACCTCTGCTGAAACCAAAGAAAAGGTGTTTGTTGTTTTTCATGCTAAAAGACCAAAAATGATTCAAACAGAAAAAAAAATCTGAAAATGAAGTGTCGAATTGTTAGAGCTCTACAAAAGGAAATTATAATACTGTACAGGCAATGTTCCCTTTAAAATGGTAAAAAACAAAACAAAAAAACTCTTATCTTAGTTTGTAAAAACGATATCTGAATATGGGATACATATCTGAGTAACTTTGATTTCGGATAAGCAGACAAATGTTTTTTTTTTTCTTTTGTGTTGTTTTTTTTGGCTCCTAAGAGGTCACTATCACTTCAATCTCCTGATATGAACATAGTCTCTCCATCAACAATTATAATAAGATTTTTGACAAAGAAAAATATGAAAATAGACTTAAACTATTGAAAAATTCCTACGTAAAATAAGATAATTATGAAAAAAAAGGCCAATGACCACATTTGTTATAGGAGAGTGCATACATTAACATCATATTGTAATTTAACACATCAGGAGTGTAACCAATGATTCAAAGTGACATGGTTTTGTTTTGAGCAATGCAAACCAGACATTCTTTTTTGGAGTGTTACAGATTTTGAATTTGATGTTTATCCCCAGCGTCTGATAACCTAAACAATACTGCCACCATGTGGAGAAACATTTTAACCCCAGTGCTCAAAAAGGCAGTACGGTAAAATAAAATAAAACAGATGACAATATGATAAATTGTAAGTTGTAATTATTTAAAAATATGTATTAATTTTTTTATTAAACCTTGTCGTTATTGTTCAGGAAAATCCTTATGCAGCGTGAAACATTGATATGGGTAGTTCTAGCTTTGTGACCATTTTTGTGGAAAATGCTTTTTTTAATTTTAACATATTTCCCTCATGCACAAAACCCGATGTGTAAATAATGGAGTTTGGTGCAGGGACGTTTTATCTTCATACAACACCTTGAGAATGAATGAATGTAAACTGCTCATCATTGGTGTGTTGTGATGTAAAAGGGTTAAGCACCCAAATGAAGACAACAAGGCTGAAAATAGAAGAATAAAATACTGCACAATGAAAAGTTAAAGTTAAAATAAAACAGGTTCAAAACAAGCTGATAGTTGAAGAGTTCCTTCACAGTAGGATGGCTGGCATCACTTCTATAGAGTTCATCATCTCTGGCCCAGTGCACATGAGCAAAGCATTGAACCCCATAACTGCTGACGGTGCATGCGATCAGTTCAGTTCAGTTCAGATCTTTATTGTCCCTGGAAGGGAAATTTGATTTGCAGCAGTGGACACAAAAACACAACAGATAAACAGTGCAACACAACCTGATGAAAAAGTGTCACTCAAATGGTATAAATAAATAAATATAATAAATATAATTCATGGAGTTCAGACAAACATCTGCTCTAATCCCTTTGATGAAATGCATGTGTTGAGTGTGTGTAATTATAGTGTATAGTCTGTGTTATTTAACCAGGAAGCAAAAAAGACATCTTTAAATTCCCTTGCATTCATTGACAAAAAAGTTCATCTTATTCCAATCATGCAAAAAAAAATAATAATAACAAAAAAAGGCTACAAGAGTGCCCATGTTGATAAACTGGCAGAGGAAACGGTGTGGTGAGCCAGTTCTACACAGGAGGAGTGATGATGTAATGAGAGACAGATGGGTCAGCAGCTGGCGGATGATTTGGGAATTTGTACAGAGGCATGTTCAACCTGAAAACCGTTTAGTTCCAGTCTCCAGGTTGAACAGCATGGCTGTGTTTCAATACTCAGACTTCCATACTTTTAGTTTGCCAAGACAAAAAAGTCCCAATACTGGATGTAAAATGCAGAATGTAAAAAGTATCAGGATGTGAGCCAAATTCTGAGGCCATTTGGGGGACTGGAGAATAGAAGATCTGCAAAATAGAACATCTTTGTAAAATTAACTGAAATGTTGGAAAGCAAAATAAAATCCCTTGCTTAGTTTGTTTGATGGTACAAGAAATCAAGCCCAAACAAATCCAATCCCAAAAATATAAAAAACACATTTACTATAAACAGAACATTTTGGTGAGTAACTTAAAAGTTATGTTGGAAGTGATATCCAGCATTATATGTAACAGCTCTATTTATTCTATATCTGCAAACATTTTGATATTACTTAAACATTTAGATTTTTATAGTTTTTTATAGATAAAGCAAAATGTACCCCAAATCTGTAGTAATTCAAATCAATTCGAGGTGTTTTATTGGTGTTAATGTAATAAAAACAGTTGAATAACAACAAATGAAACACATTAACCATGGTCATTTTCAGTACAGTAGTAATAATACTATCAATTAATTGTGTTGTGATAATAAAAGTAATAATGAAATTCTATGAAAACAAAACTAACTAAAAATAAAAATAAAAGTCTGGTAATACAAAACAACAACAAATAAACATTGAAAGTGGAAAATGGAATTGATTGTTCCAATTTGTGTTCATGAGACTGTTTAATATTTTATGGTATGTGCGTAGACTGTGTGTGTGTGTGTGTGTGTGTGTGTGTGTGTGTGTGTGTGTGTGTGTGTGTGTGTGTTTTGTTGCTAATCTAATAATTATGGGGTTTTTCCCTGCTGTTGTTATAGCCTTTGTGTGTGTTGTTCATGTTATTCTGGGGAAGTATTCCTCATTCACAGCCTGAGATTTGGGGAATGATGTGAGGAAGTGGAGCTCTTTCTCTACCTGCAGTGTGAGAGCAGAGTCTGTCTGAAACTTTGCTGAGTCTGTACATTGTCAGGACTTTCCTTAGTGAGGACTTTTTACAGTGCTCAGGAAATCTGCCAATGTGTAGTGTCCATTTAAGGCCAATAAGCATTTTAATTAACTCTATGGCTTCAGCTCTCTGCAGCTCAGGGCCATGAGATGGTAGGTCTGGGGGACACTACTTTTCAGATTTGGTATTTTTAGTAGGAGGGGGTATTGGCTGAGTTATGCTCCACATTCTGCATTGTTTGGGGTCTTTCTTTGAACATGTAAGAGGTTCTTACAGAACTCGATGTGGAATAAATCAATTATTGTATTATCACATTTGTCAAAGACCTGATTTAATTTTGGTCCCAAGATTTCTCTGCCATACAGAATCATTGGTTCTTAATATAAATAATTAAATAAAGACACTTTTACTACATAAAGATCTAATATAACATATACAAAACTGCTCACCATCACCACTTATACATCAATAACAATAATCAAACAAATGTTCTCTTTCCGAAAAGTACTTAAGTAGGCTAATGCATTGTTGAAAGTGAGAAGTGTCTGGAGGTGGAGGAGAGAAACCAAAAGAAAAGACTAAGCAGCCTTTGTGATACGAGCCAGGTGTTTATCTCCCTATAATGAATCCCTTCAGAGAGACTCAAACATCTGCTGCATGTTTGATTCTGTCAGAGAGAAACCGTCACATGTTATTGCAGCAGATGAATGCCTGTTGATTTGGAATGAGATGCTCAACAGCCAGTTATCCAGTAATACCGTGATGCTTTGGACCTCACCATACTTTGACTCGACTTTCTGGGAATCTGAGAGGGTAAAACATATACATTTGCAGAATCATGTCCAATCAGTCCAACTTTTTAAAACGAAGCATAGTTTTCAGAAAAATAATGTTGTTTTAAATCACATCACATTATAATACTCTTCATTCAAATGATTACAGTATCATCATTATTTGCAATTGGTAATTCATATCTTTCAATAAAACTAATGTTTTTTTGTAGAACAGGCCAGTGGAACAGACACTCCTCAATCTCTCTCATGTCATTGTATTTCACCAAACTCTTGTTCAATATTCATTTATAATACAAAACCTACGTAAGTCCTGTACAAGTGTGTCTATAGCAGGCATGGCTAGCCTCCCCCAAAACTTTATTATATGTCATACAAATATATTTATGTCTACCCTCACTGTAGGTAAATGTTGTAAAAAAAAAAAAAAACAACAACAACTCTTCATTGCAGGCGGGGGAGCCAGTCAACCACTGCTTGAAATTGAGGAATAATGAAGGCAGTTAAGCCAACCAATACCTAGTGTTGTTTTTAAACTTGAATAAATCCTTTATAACTCAGTATGCAGGCCTATGTCCACACACCAAAGATCCAGTTCAAGTGATACAATTAGAATAAATATTAAGATTAAGGACTAATAAACTAACCGTAAACTCCTGCATTACTACAGTTTTGGTCATTTTTCATAGTGAACAAGAGGCTATTAATAGAAAGTTACGTCACAGCTCAGTGCAGCAGCAGAACATCATAATCACAGTTTAGCAGAGATCTGCAGGTCCCTCCTTCTCCCACATGGACGGGGGACCACGCAGCACCACGTGACCCGGGAGCACTGGACTGAACGAGCCCCTCACACCGCATCATGGCTGTAGAGGATGAGGCCGCGCGGTCCCGAACCGGAGCCCTGTTCTCCCGCGGGGCTCCTCTCTCTCCGTCCCGGCTGCTGCTGCTCTCCTTCTCCGTCATCTCCCTTCTCCCCGCCCCGGCGCTGGGTTTGCTCGGTTTTCGGCCGGAGGAGACCGGGGCGGAGCTGTCCGTGCAGGATGGGGTGCTGAAAACCACCGAGGGAACCCGCTTCATGCTGCGGGTTTACTACTCCACCTCCCCGCAGAGGCTCAACCGAACTGCGGGAACTCGAGCCAACAATGCCGCGCCCTGGATCGCCTTCATCGAGGAACCAACTCCCGGGAGAGAGGGGCAAGTTCACCCGAAGAGGAACATGTGTATGGACAAGAACGCCAGGACGTCCGACATCGAGGTTTTGGGATCTTTTAAGTCCGCTTCCAGTCAGAACTCGGTGCTGGTAGAGCTGCTGGCCAAAGATCTGCGGAGAGGGGAGAAGATCAAGTACTACTCAATGTGCGCCTTCGACGGATCCAAATGGGAGCACTACCGGACCAGGGACTTCTGGTTGGCCGTGTCGGAGCGCTCTGCGGTCCCGGAGCTCTGGCTGCAGGTGCTGGTGTCCGTCCTGCTGCTCGGGCTGTCAGCGTTGTTCAGCGGACTAAACCTGAGTCTACTGGCACTGGACCCGGTGGAGCTGCAAGTCCTGCAGAACAGCGGCACCGACAAGGAGCAGAACTATGCGCGGAAGATCGAGTCAGTGCGTCGGCATGGCAACTACGTCCTGTGCACTCTGCTGCTCGGCACCGCGATCATCAACGCGTCTCTGGCCGTGTGGATGTGTCAGATCCTAGGGATGACCTGGCTGTCCACGGTCATCTGCGCCTTCGGGATCTTTTTCATCGGGGAGATCCTTCCGCATTCGGTGGCGTCGCGTCACGGACTCGCCATCGCCTCCAAAACCATCTGGGTAACGCGGCTGCTCATGGTGCTCTCTTTCCCCATCTCCTACCCCATCAGCAAACTGCTGGACCTCATTCTTAACCAGGAGATCTCTAACTTCTATACCCGGGAGAAGCTATTGGAGATGCTGCGCGTCTCAGATCCATACCACGACCTGGTCAAAGAGGAGCTCAACATAATCCAGGGCGCGCTGGAGCTGCGCTCCAAGACCGTGGAAGACGTCCTGACCCCGCTGACTGACTGCTTCATGCTGGCCTCGGACGTCGTGCTGGACTTTAACACCATGTCTGACATCATGCAGAGCGGATACACGAGGATCCCCGTGTTTGAGAACGAGAGGTCCAACATAGTGGACATCCTGTTCGTGAAGGACCTGGCCTTCGTGGACCCGGACGACTGCACCCCTCTTAAGACCATCACCCAGTTCTACAAACACCCGCTGCACTGCGTGTTTAATGACACCAAACTGGACGCCATGCTGGAGGAGTTCAAGAAAGGTGAGGCGGACACGAGGGTGAGGGAGTTACAAAGTTATATCCGTATGTGTCAGTGTGGCAAAAACTTTTAGTACATGGAAACAATTCAGGAAGTGGCAATACTGTGGCCAAAGGACGAATCATTAGATGCATTTAGTTGAAAAAACGCGTTTAATATTCATTGAAGTGGACTTTATGAGGCACATCAGTCTTCATCTCTTACACTTATGGTTACATAGAAAAGCCTCTGATCTGTCATCTGAAAACTCCCATAACATTCCAACTCTCATTTTTTAGAGTTTGTGTTGGAGTGCAGAAGTTGAAATTAACCCATATGGAGACGTTACCATGGTAACCTAGCTGTTTTGTGAGGTGTGATGATGCTGACTGTGTTGACTCTGGTCCCTTTAATTCCATTTTAACTGTTGCTAAGCAGAAAGTGACTATGTGTCAAAAACACGACATCTCCATATTTTCTATTTTTCTTTTTTAAAGGAAAATCAGGAAATTTTATCAACAAGGAATAGGAAACCTTTGTTGAAATGCAATCACAGAGATATGAGTTTTACATATCTAGAGATGATGAAACTCCTGGACATTAGATCAAATAAAAAAGTTAGAACCAGATTTTCTCAAACTCTGATTGAACTGAATGTTCTGTCCAGGTGTTTGAAACAGGACCATTCATCACTGGTACAGTTGCTTGATAAATGGCATGCACACAGTGAGATAAGCAGAACATGCACATGATCTCACAGTTTCATTACATATCACACTGTCTGGGACAGTTAAAAAAAAATGCACAACTTGCAACTGTATGGACACAATTGGCAGTTTTGGAGACTATCCTCATTCTAGCTATAACAGTAACAACAATGGCTTTCAGGTGCCATGTGATGGGAGCAACAAAGGTTGTTTTGTGGGGCTATGGATTGAAATAATAGACACTGGTTTAACCCAGGAGACATGAGTTTAAGTCCTGTCTAAATCCAAACGTATCACTTAGTAGATACAATAATATAACCCGAGTCATTTTAAGTAACTGGTGTACTTTAACCAAACACACAATCTTTTTTTCTAAACTAAACAAATACATTTTGAATGCCTAAATCTTATCAAACTGCAACCCCGTCCCAGTGTAAACCACGTGTTCCAATTGTTAGTACAAACATGTCGGTTTGAGGAAGTGGAAAGAACTTCTGCAGCACAAAAAAATGAATAATATTGACTTCAATGTTCCCATGTGCTATAAACACACTGCAAAAGACTACCTAAACGCAGTGAGTAAGAAAAACTGTTTTCATTTGCATGCACCATGCACTTAGATCCATATATGGACTTGGACTGTACACATATCAGATGGAGTGTCAATTTGGTGTTGTCATGTCATGTAGTGTCATAGCTGGAAAATGACAGAGGAGAGGTTGATAAATACTTTGTGTTAAAAAAACACTCATGCTATTTTGAACTGTTTAGATTCAGGAGAGACGTGTTATAAACACTGGTGAGGTGTGAAAATGCTGAACAGCAGGCAGACACAAGACCTGCAGGTTATATTCAGTGTTCTCATTTCTCACTTCATAACGTGAAGGCCAAGCAAGAGAAATGATAGGCTAATGACTGCCATTGAGAGGGGCTCTAATTCATGAAACGCTCCCGTTGGTCTCGTGAAACAGTAGACGTGGTCCAATTGGGATTTTGACTGGTTGGATTTTTGAGTCCTGTTGAAGTAGGTGTTTGATGTAAGCCTTCTAGACAGTCAGGATCATGAAGGTTAAGGTGATTTTAAAATTCTACAATTATGAGTTGAAAAGAATAGGAATGACTCTGAGATAGATATACTCAGGATCAAATATATGTATTAGCTGAGCTATACTTGAGGGACGTACTTTAACCTCTCTTTGCTTATTTAAGGCTGTTCTTAAGTGAAGTATTATGGAGGTGAATTTGTCTTAATAGAAGCTAAAAGAGCCCTCAGTCTGCATGGCTCTGCTCTGCATTAAAGAAGAGATCAACCCTGTTCTGCAGAGCTGCTGCAGCAGAACACTCTCTCCTCCTGTCTCGAGTCAGCTGACTTCCCTGCTTTATTTTGAGTGTAAAATGGGTGGGGTGCTAACCAGCCAATCAGGATACTTGCTGCTTTCACTGGCTTGCTGCATGTTCAGGGACTATGCACGGTCAGCCTTTTTTCCTGCAGGGTTTGTGATGAGGACAGGTGGAGACAGAGGTAAACAGAGAAGGACACCTTGAACAAGACAAGCTTCTGTTTACAGGAAACAAGTGAAGGCTCATATATTCATGGTCCTGCTTATTTTATAATCACTCTGGTAGCAGCTAGGAAGATAAGCTTTGTTTTTAGCTCTGCATATTTATCAAAAACATTATGTCTTGGGAAAGGAATGCAAGGACCTCTAGAGAAGCAATTGCGATATCTGAGCTGCAGGGCAATCCTTCATCCAGTCATCCAGTCTGACCTTTATCTCAACATGTTTGTATTTTGCATGTGTACAGATTTGATTCACGAGAAGACAGATGTCATCAAACTTGCATGATGATTCCTGTTGTCACTGTGCCAAAGAGGGATCTGAATCTAATAATCTACACAAGACAAGAGGATTATTTCCCTCTGTCTCTCTGCTGTGCATTCTCCTTTTGTACCCCCCCCCCCCCCCCCCCCAACACTTTCAGGCACTGCGGCAGAAAAACGCAGGTTCCCTCATTCATTTCAATTTAGACCCCTGCTGCAGTGGTCCTGTCCCAGAGAGCTGCAGGGGTAAACAGAGAGAGAGCAGTGCTAACAGCTCTACGTGCAGTGTCTTTAAGTATTTACAAAATGAAAGTCTCGGCTCTAAGTCCTTTATCTCTAACCGGTGGCTACACCATATGCCCCGAAAACTTGCCTGTTGCTCCAAAAAGGCTCTATGGAAAATAAGCGATGAGTTGAGAGGTTGGTTTGACAGTAAACAATACCTGCAGAGAGGAGAGGAAGTCTTGGCCAGAGTATCATCAGGAAGCCCTAACATATTGGCTGTGAATTGTGTCATATGATAGCTCATAGTTTCCAAGATTGCATAGTTCTATGTATGTGTTGATCATGTTTTTTAGACAGTAAATTATCGTACAATTCTGTTTGATTGTATACAAAGGTAAAAACAAACACAGTTGAAGGGGGGGGGGGGGGTTGAGAGACACAAATCAAGGGAAAGGCTTAAGGAACAAAGCTGGTCTCTTATCCATTCTGTAGAGAAATGCCATGACTGTCTTTTGAAACTTTGATGGAAGGAGGATTTCTTGGTAAAAATGCACAAAGCTGATACTGAGGCTAAATATCAAAAATACATATAAATATACATAGTTTTCAAGGCATTCAAATTACAAATTATGCTGTCCAAACCTGCTGAGAGGGACTAAACACAGGAGAAAATACTAATACTACACGCATTAGAATAATGCAGTGAACACAACAATAACTGTATAATGTGACAGGAGACTTATGAGGCTCACCTGTTGGGTTTAAAGGTGGTCTAAACTACACGTTAAAATAAAGTATTTACACTGATGTGAAGTTGAGATACTGTATAGGCAGTTTCTGAAAGGAAATCAATGCTTGTAAGTAGAGCTCATTAGCTGCAGTAGAGGAAGGATAAAAGAAGTGTGAGATTGAGGAGGCAGTTATAGGATGCTTTCTTTGCCTTCTAAATGTTAGACATAATAAAGACTGCAGAGGTGTCTTCCACTCTGTTTAGACCACAGAGGAATCCTTTGGCTGAATGCTAAGCAGTAACATCAGGCACTACGGAAGCCGGCCAAGTTACACCTTCCCCCACTGTGAGGCAGGAGCACGGTAGTACACAAAACCTTTACGGTGCCAGGGGGATCTTGTTCAGACAGATAGGAAGCTGAATGGTGGATATTACAGGCAAAACCTGGACAAGTGTCTGTTTTTATTCTGCCAGAAAGCTGTAGAGCTAAACTTAAAGAACAGCTTTTGCTTCAAAAAAAGAGCTCTGACTTAGAACGTATTAAAGATGTGATACCTTAACAGTTTGTCTGTCACCAACCTCAAACAGACAAAAGAAGTAAGCAACAAGTGAAAACAAGCACTTTTACTTTTTACTCATTACTCAAAAGTAAAATACTCATTCCATTTTACTCCAAACTTTCCAACACGATCACTTGTAATCAATCAAGGATTTTTTTTATCCCAATACCTAATTCTCGATCCTTGCAGTTTAGCTTTTATTGGAAAAAAACAGTACTGTCATTGTGATATTATAGATGAAAGTGAAAGAAAACTTTGTTGCTGTTTGTACGACGTACCCAAGGCTTTTTAAAACATTCACTAAGGTCTGTTACATACTTCAGGTAAGCTAACGTAATGATTTATGGTGGCGCTGTGAAAAGTCCAAGTTGAATATTTATCTTGTTCCTCACTAAATTGTGTTCCACAGGGCCCTGTTCTAGGTCCTTTTTAATATAAAAATAATTGCAATAACTTCTGTTGCAATCCTACTGATTTTATTAATATGATTGTGCAAAAGGAACAGTTTTTATACAAAATTGGGGAACACTTGACAGATGTATATATCTGTCATGGTGGTGAACACTGCTGCGGCATTATTTTATGTAATTCCTGTTAGCGTAGATCTGTGACAATTACATTTAGTCCTGGTTAAAAAGGGTTGAATCAATCAAAAACATTTGAAAAGCATATTTATATATGCTTAAAAGTGATCCCTTATAAAAAAAAAAGAGTTTTTCTTTTAATCAAGGTCAAACGTTCTTCAAACTGTTTTATTTATAGTTTAATTATACCACACATTACTTATATTTACACCCAACAACCCTCAAATTTCTTCTCCCTCTGAATCTGTTGTTATTTCTCTGTCTCTCGGTCTTTGTCACTGTATGGTGTCCCAGGAGGCACATTATAAAATATTCAGTGTGCTACATTTACAGTATACCCCGCCATCTGATCTCTGTCTTCACTTTTAGGCTGATCTGTTCTTGTGCTGAGAACACAAGTTCACGTAGTGGAATCAGTTTTACAACATATATCATATATAAATATCTTGTGCAATCTGAAGCATTTTTAAAAAGCAAAAAAGGGGAATATGAGCGAAAAGGATAGCTCATGATAAAGTGATGAAGTGAATTTAATTATGTCTGCTAACTGATCCTCTGAAGTCAACTTTTGCCTTTGAAAGAGGTTGTCCTTGCAGTTTTTTAGAAGGTATGAAAGGACAGGACCAAAGTATGCGTTTATTACAGGCAATGTACGAAGTTGCCTTTCTAAGTAAGCTCTGTTTCTACACATTAAGAGTAGTATCTATAATGGTCTGAGCATGACTCCTATTAAAAATTAACTCCTATCTTTCTGCATAAATGACATATTATCTCTTCTCTGGCTGGAGACATGATCAGGTGAATAAAAATGAGTTGTAAACACTTATGGATGTAAGGGCGCACTCACACTAGGCACTCTGTGCCATGCTCGAGCATGTTTGACCCCCAAAGTCCAGTTCGTTTGTGTACCGTGCTCAAGCACAGTTCACTTCCTTGGCCCTGGCACAGTTGGAAGAGGTGAGTGTGCCCTAAACCGCATGTTGACTGGTAATTGTTCACTTCTTTTCAAATTTGGTTTACTGTTGCAGTGAAGGTTTCCAAGAAAACAAAATACAGCTGAAGAATAGACAAAACGTTAAGGCTGCTTCAGTATACATAATACAAGATAGTTGGGATGTGAATTAAACGGAAGAAGGGAAAAATAAGTGTGACGATGAAACAGGAAAAAATATACATAAAGAAAGAATTTACATATACCACATTAGCTACAAATGCTCTCTCCTCTCCTCTCCTCTCCTCTCCTCTCCTCTCCTCTCCCTGTTCTGTATGTAAGGCTGACCTATTTAGCCAATTTAGCACTGCCAGAATTGTGCGCATTTGTGTGAGTCTGTGTGTGCATTAATGTGAGTGTGTGTGAGGCGGTAATTGGCAGGCAGAAGGTGTAGAAGCAGAGAGTCTCGAGTGAGGTTGAAGTTGGTTTGGAGCCAGGGTGTGCAGGAGTAGCTAGAAACAAGAATCACTCTGCTTTCTCTCCGTGTATACGGTATATTCATGGACACACTTGGATGCATATTGTATGATCATAAAATTAAGCAAAACTGGGATAAGTGATGGATGCAAAGTGGATGAAAGTTTTTCCTCTTCTTTGATTTTGTTTTATTTACTGACATACCCAACTTGAATTCAGTCAGACCTAGCTAGCTGAAGACTGTAAGAGAAAGTAATAAAAACAGACCTCAAAACAACAGCTAAAGAGTACCTTAAAACAGACCTAATAAAATGTTTATTGATTTATTTTTGCACGTATTGTGCCTTTAATGTAGAGATAGGACAGTGGATTCAGAAATCAGGGAGAGAGACCTAATAAAAGAAACAAATAGAACAGACCTGTAGCTCTGTGTAATGTTAACACTAGCTGACCATGTGTTACAAAATAACTACAAAAGACTAAGGCTAAAGGCTCCCTTTAAAAACAGAAAGGGGACTGTAAATAAATAACGGCTGATAAAAAGAGTCTATTTTATTTTGTTCAGGGGGGTTATTGTAGAGGGAATTAATTATTTTTTTGTATATATTTTTCTGGGCCAGAGGGACTTTGTAGTATCTGCCTGATGGCAGTAACTGTACGGAGTGGTGGAGGGGTGAGAGGCGTCCTCTATGATCACAGAGCAGTTATACAGTAATGCAATGATTTGACTCACTAACAACTAACAAAAATCCTAATAAAAGCATTGTGTGAAACAGGAAAACAGGTTGGGATTGGAATGACCCTGCTGTTTCTTTGAATGGCTCATTTCACTTTAAAAACACTTCCAGTCAAAAGTAATACCCACCTTGTGTCAAACACACAACATTTTTACTGTACCCTTTAACTGTTTTCATTTACTTGAAGTTACCTTTCATCTACCAGATGTTCCTTATCCTATTTCAAAATAAGAGCAGCTTTCTATCCAAACAGAAAGTAAAGTAACCTTTGCGTAATACAGTACACAAATTCAAAATAAACGCATAACAAAAACCAGCAAAATAATGGAACATGCAATAAAAAATTGAAATTAAAAAATTAATCATGATTTAAAAAATGATCGCCTGACAACCCTAGTTAAAATACAACTCAATACAGCCAATGAAAAATAACCCAAGTAGCATTTAAGACTAGCTAAGGACTGCTTTGTTTTGTTTCATTTGGAGTCTTCCATTCAGCAGTTCATGGGTTATTAATAATTCCATTATCTTTTTGAAATGCCCCAAGCCACACAAACATACACTCATCATCCTAGAGGTAAACACATCAGCAGCACCGCAGATTTAGCATGTGTCCCCTGAGTGTTTCCATGGGATGGATTGTACTTTTGCACACTATGTGTGTGTGTGTTTTGTATTAAATCCTCTCTGTTGGTTCACCCACTCCGCTCATCTCCTGCTGTTGCTCCACTTACTGAGCTTCAGAGTGCAGCGCTGCGCTCCCACACTGTATGAGTCACACATCACATGTTACGAGAAACACCAAATCTAATCCTAACTTGTGTATAAAATCTAACGGCTTTATTCAACTTCATGCAGCTGTTGTTCACAGTTAGGTAACTTTATGCTGTGCAAAGTGATCTGCACCTTTGCAAAAATATTTTCTGTAATTTTAATTTCTGATGTCATGCCTGGATGATCCCATGAAATCTTAATGTTGCTTGCTGTCTGTTCAATGTGAATACTATTTGAAGACATCTTTGTATGACACAAGAGACTCCCTTAAACACAGTTTGTTATCAGTATGTCAGTGGTTTTGCATGAAGTGAACCCTTCTGTGAGTTCCCGGACATTCGTTTCTCTTTCTCTCACGAGATATGTGTGTTCCATGTGTAACCAAAATAGAACATTGACCTATTATTTACCATCAGCTCAAATGTTGATATAATGATGAAGTGCTGTCTCTTTGTTGTAATTTGTATGAACTTAGGGAAAATGAGGGTCGTTATCATTTTAAACAGCAATTGTAAAAATCTGGAGGGAAACCAAGTTGTAATTAGTCAATATGGAACAGAAGTAAAAAACAACTGCAGTTCCTTAAGTATCCCTCAAGGCTGGCTCCAAAAGCAAAGGAATCTCCATTAGGTCCCATAGTAAAATGTCAATTTTTTCAGCACCAATGAACATGTTTATAGCATGGTTCAAAACCCTGTTTTTGTCTTTATCGTTCATATGGGATAGCAGTAACTCAGTCCGTGGTGCCTGAGGTTGGAAACCAACTGCCTGTTTAAGTCCTGGTATGGACCTGGAGTATGGAAATTTGTCAGAGTACTGCTGAAGTGCCCTTGAGCTAGGCAACACACCCCCAACAGCTTAGGGGTACCCAATTTGTGCAGCCCCCTCACTCTGACATCTTTCCATTAATGCATATCCATAGGGCCTTTTGTGCATGTGTATATTTTGGACTTGTTTGTGAGAGTAGCATGTCTCTTAATAAACATGCATATTTGATAACCCACTGGACACTAAAGATAACAGCTAATGTTAGCATTTAGCCAATATCCAATTTAAACATTAGCTTTAAAGTGCTTACCTAAGTGTTCTAAAGTAGGACACAACATGTGTAATTTCCTGGCTCCAGACATTAAGGCTTTTGACTGTTTACCTTACAAAAGGTGGCTAGTTCTGCTTCATGAATAGGCCTACAGTCTATCGGTCTGCATCTGGCAGTAGAGGTATTTTAGAAAGTGACTGACTTGACTTGTTGATTCGCTCCTGCAGGAAAGTCTCACCTGGCCATTGTGCAGCGAGTGAACAACGAGGGCGAGGGCGACCCTTTCTACGAGGTAATGGGCATCGTCACGCTGGAGGACGTCATAGAGGAAATCATCAAGTCAGAGATTCTGGATGAGACGGACCTCTACAGTATGAATAGAAACAAACATGCACACACAATAGGACAAAATGTTCAGGATCATTATAAAAGTAATGAGAGCATATTGATTCTCTGTGTCTGCAGCTGATAATCGCACAAAGCGCCGCGTTTCTCACCACGAGAGGAAGCAGCAGGACTTCTCCATCTTTAAACTGTCTGAGAATGAGATGAAGGTGAAGATCTCTCCTCAGCTTCTCCTGGCAACTCATCGCTTCCTCTCCACAGGTAACAGCCAATCAGAAACACTGTTGGTGTGTTTTCAGCATCTTTAAATTGGATGGAAAATGTGTTCTCACAGGGAAGGAGGGATAAGGAAATTGATTATATATGCAAACGTTTTATCAGCTGGAATTCATGGAGGGGTCAGGTATTTGGTTCAATATATACGTCCAAGTTAAGGATTTAGTTTAAGGGGTAAATAAAGAAACTTGCTGAACTGAAGCGGCCTCACAAGTCTTAAAGCAATGTTGATTTTTCAAGTTTACATCCTACAAGATCTGAGAATATTTTCAGCCTCCAAATGTTCTATTTTTTAACCGTCATCAGGGCTTTCAGGAACATTGTCACCTCAACTTTGCTTTTTAACCCTTTAGCCCTTTAAATCCCATTTATTACCGGGTTGAGGGGAGGCTGAACTAACGAATCAATCAAGACAAAATACTGAGCAACACTGATGTTCTCCTCTCCCCGTCAGAGGTGGAGCCCTTCAAACCAGCTCACATCTCAGAGAAGATCCTGTTGAGACTCATCAAACACCCCAGTGTGGTCCAAGAACTCAAGTTTGACGAGAAAAACAAGCGAGCGCAGCAGCACTTCCTGTTCCAGCGCAACAAACCAGTGGACTACTTCATCCTGGTGCTGCAGGTACAGAACCTGATGTTGTGTTTTTTAAGTCAAGAAAAAGATCAAATTCAAAATGTTTTAAGCATCTTCACGTGACAAGACATGGTCAGTTTATTCTGTATCCCTGTTCTTCCCTAATGTGTTGCTTCAGGGAAGAGTTGAGGTGGAGTTTGGAAAAGAGGCTCTGAAGTTTGAGAACGGAGCTTTTTCCTACTTTGGAGTACCTGCCATTATGCCAGCAGGTACAAATAAACGCACCAAACACACTGCATACTTGTATTCCTTGGCTTGAAGACCGCATTTCCACAATAGCGCCTTATCTAAGCTCAACCGTCATCATGTCTTTGCCCTTCATATTGATTATATGACGGTGTATTATTGGTGTACTAGTTGCGTTTCGGCGTTGTGGAAAACATAGCACAGTGGGAGCTCCACATCCAAACACAGTCAAACATGCACAAACACACAGCGCTGTGCTCCCCCACTGGCTCGTCTGATCCCGCCTTGCCTCTGTAACGCCTCTGTTACTACCTCCAAAGATGGCCCAGAGGTGGGATCACGTTCTTCCCCCATTACACCTCTGCAACATTCAGATTGAAGGTGAAATGCCACATGGAGAAACGTAAATATTCCACCTTGAAAGAGCAGTCTGAATTGGGCTTTTAACTCCAAAGCTGAATCTTGGAACCCATCGGCTGTCTTCAGATGGCTATGTGTGTACCCTCTCGGGGTAACAACTGATATTTTGAGGCTTCCTGTGAAGCCAGTGAATATTCAGACAGCTGGTGGTGATAGAAACCAGGACAAAGGCTTCTTGTGTGCACTGATCATAGTTTACAGTCAGATCATCAACATTAGACGTGACAATGGAGGCAGAGTTGAAAGATTGTCTGTCTGCAGTCCACAGATCCCCGTCACGCAGCAGTGGTCTGGACCGCTCTGAGTCCATGTTGTACGGAGGAAGCATGGGGCAGCTGAACGGAGGGGGGAACGTATACCTGCCCGACTATTCTGTCAGACAGCTCACACCCCTACAGATCATCAAGGTAATACCTGAAGGTCACATGACCTCAGCATGGATCTGTCAAAACATTTATTTTCTTATCTGTTTTCACCTTTCACCCCTGAAGACAGTAGCGTGGTTTTGTTTTTTATTTATTTGGCGATTTAATTTGAGGTTACCTTACCAGCATCCCATTTAATACAGCATAATTATGTGAGACCGCGGTAGTCGGTCAATAGATCCATGGTGTTCTTTAAAAGAAATGTATTTATGTTGTGTAAACATTGAAACATGTGCGATATGGATCATTTGAAATATATAGAATATGAGGTTTTCATTTATATTTTTTACAAAGTCTTTGGAAATTCATGCAGAAGACGTCCCCTTTAAAAGGCAGTGGACGTTGTGGCCTAAGCATTACTGCTTGGCAGTAGAAATAAAGTCCATTAATGAGTACAAAAGTGCATTAGATGATTTTTATCAGAGAATCACACATCTTTTTAAAGACAAACAACAAAATCCATGAATAAATGATGTCAGCTAACAGTAAAAATATTTAGTGATGTCAAGAGATGTACTCTTGAGAAAAATCTTTGCAATATTTAATAAATATTTGTTGAAGATCAAAAGAAAAATACCCACAATGCTTGATGTTTCAGATAACACGGAGTCACTACCAGAACGCTGTAACAGCCACACGGATGGACAGCTCTCCTCAGACGCCCGACGCTGACGCCCTTCTGACAGAAAGTAACACCCTGACCCCAGAGCCCCCAACTACAGAGCACTCAGCCACCCTAATGCCCCCGCAGCACACCACCACCACCACCACCCTCATGCCACCACCCAGAGAGCTCGGCCGGCCCACATCAGCCCGGACCAGAGGACAGCAGTCCAGCGTCCCTCACAGCACCTCGCTGCTGAATGAGAAGAACCGCATCGTCCGTAAGTATTCTTGACTCTTTGGAGAGGAAATAATCCTGCAGCAGATTTACAGTTCAGGCTGATGTCAATAAAAGAAGATTGGAGGATTCAGAGGCAGATAAACAAAGCTGAGTTTCTCAGAATCCATTAGAGTATTATATTCAGGATAAATGGAGTTCAATAACCCCAGACAGCTCAAGCACCATAGAGATGCTTTTTCTTGAAAAAAAAGAAAAAAGAAAATGGGGCTTTTATGCCTTCATTGCTAGGACAGAGGATGGAATTTGGAAACAGGAATGAGAGGGTGGAGAATGAGATGTAGGAAAAGAGCCACGGGCCAGAGTCCAACCTGGCCGCCTGCTAGGAGGATAATAGGCACTGTACGTGGGGCGCCTGACAGAACTGCTAGACTATCCAGTACCCTGGAAGGCTTGTTTTAAAACCTAACAGAGACAGAGGACACAGAGAAATGACAGATTATGAAGGAGGTACGGAAAAGGCTGCAGTATCTCAGCAAAAATCTCTGTGTTCACGGTATTAATTATTTATTATCTTTGTATTCAATGTGTGCTTTGTTTGGCTGCACAAATCTCCAAGAAGATCTTCCTAGATTGCATTTGTATGTTACAAACCTGCATGCAAAATGACATTCTGTTGACATCTTAATTGTAACCTGAATTATGTTCACATAGCGGACTAGCGAGGTAGTGGAAGGGATGGGGTGAAAAGTACAGGACATATTCAAGTATTCATTTTACAGTCACAATACTAATCAATAATACATTTTGAATTTTACACTTGTATTAACATTTTAGTGACTTGTCAGATACATTAATAACATCTCTCAATATATTCCTTGAAAATATAGTTTGGTAGGTGTTTGTCTCATTTCTTGGAGACTGGTTGATTGATATTTGAGCCTAATTGCAGAAAGCTGTATGAGCACTAGTTTTGGTATGGCTTGGGTGTGATTTATTAGTTATTATCAAATGAGTTATGTATCAGTATACTTACATATTTTATTAGATCATGCGGCAAACGCTTACAAAAAGCACATCAATAAAAGAAGAGTAATGATTGCAGTAGTTACATTTATGAATATGTTATTCTCTGTATGTGACACTGGTCTGGATATTTGGTTTATAAAAGGTGCATATAGGGCTGCATAACATTAGTGTGAGCTTCATCCTACCCTTTTTTGAATAGGAACTGTTTGCAATGTGTTTAAAATTGCAGTTTCTATTATTGTTAAGGGTCAGTTTTATCATTTTTCTTGTTGAGTTATTTATATAGTTTTATCATTTATTTTTTTTATATTTCAAAATGAGGTCATGTTAATGTGTTGAAATTGTGACTTTTACACATGGTATTTTACTTGAATATAAAAGATTCCTTCTTTGTAGATTTGAGGTTAAATAATAACTTTTCATCATCATTTGTCGTCACACCCAGCAAAGATGATGAAACAACAAACAAACATTTCAATGTGTACATATCACTTGAATTAAAGGAGCTCGCCTATTAATTCATCTCAAGAAGAACAACTGCATAATTGTTGTAGATCATCAGACATATTAAAAAGACTGCTACTTTAAAACTAGCTGCTACTACTGTATAATACAGTGAGAAGGCTTAGATTGTCTTTTTAAGAAAGTTGAATTAAACAAGTTTATAAAATGAAACATTTGATGGCACTTTGAAGGGCAAAAAGACTGTATCAAATAAAAACACTTTCAATGTTTGTGTTCTGTATGTGTGTGCTGCAGGAAGTAAGTCTGACGGCCAGAAGAGTCCGAGTGATTCAGTGTTTCTCAGGATGGACGAGATCCCCTACATCAGGGAGGACAGAGCAGAAGCTGAGCCACACTCTGGTACGATGTCTAACAAGTATTCTGACAGGTTGAAAGACTTTTTGTCTTCTGTATGATATTTTAGACATTCATAGACTCTACTATTGATGTACCTATGTGGAGACGTACATTATTTCAACTCTGCCCCATAGTATTTCAAAAGAGTGTTTGTTGTTGCTGTTGTAGCAAAGACATTGATTTACTTTGACTACCAAAACAAAAACCAACCCTCATGGTGTGTTTAGACCACAGACAAAAAAATAAGTCAGACTATAAAAATATGGATGACAGCTCCCCAATAGTAAAGCCAAAACCTTTGGCGTTTCCCCTTCTGCCTGGTTGCAGTATAGGTCACTGGTTCTGCAGGAACCACACAAAAAAGTAATAAATTGATATCAAAATATATATTTTTTTAACATGTCCAGAAACTATCCAGAAAGTGTGTCAACATGATTTGAGTTAATATGTGCAAATCTAATTCTGACAACCTCAGAACAGACAAAGCCTCACACCCCCGCCCCCTGTGATCTTTGGCACCAACAAAAGTATCTGTTTTGCTGTGGACTGTGTCGACCTGCGTGATCTTTGCCTTTTTATCTGTAAATGATGTGTATGTACGTAGATAGGGGTGGGGCGGCAATATTACAGCTCCACCAGCTGAACTACAATGTACAGACTCTGGCTCCCAACATTCAATATGTCCACAACAACATTTTGGCTTTATTTTTGTATAACAGGAGAAGGTGGAGATACATCGTCCATCTTTATAGTCAGTCAATGGTTGATACAAACAGGACAGACAATGCTTGTGCAGCACAATTATAAGGTTAATGCAAACATGTGAGAGATGAATTCATTTGACACTGCGTGGCAACGGCCTGATATTCTCCTGGTGTCCTTATGTTGCATCAGAAATAGAGAATCTGAACTTTTTTTAACTAAAAAAACAAAACAAGCATTTATAAATTATAAGCATGTTTTGTCCTGCTGAACATTATTTCAGTTTTTCACATTTCTGCATCATGATGTAGTTATTTTGGCAACTTCCAACCTGTTTATTGCATTTGAATTACATCCATCTCTATTTAGTTTTCATATAAGTGTAATAAGAAAGATTTAAGTGGAAGAATAACTTTCCTTATCAAAGAGGATGGTGGCATGAGAAGAGGAAATTAATGTAATACCATTTTCTGATCCTTTCCCTAACAGTTTTGTTGGCTAGACTTCTTCAGTTTCACTTTGAACACAAACTCAGCAGAGGGCCGTACCCC